>NC_045804.1:26839155-27080044 GCF_009873245.2 Balaenoptera musculus
TATGAACAAAGCCTCTGAAAACACTCACATGTGTGTGTGAACATATGTTTTGTGCGAGCATATGTTTTCATTTCTTTGGGGTAAAATACCTAAGGGTGGGATTACTTCATCATATGCTAAGTGCATATTTAACTTTTTAAGAAACTGCTAAACTGTGTTCTAAAGTGCCTGTGCCATTTTGCTTTCCCACTAGCAGTCTATGAGAGTTGTAGTGGCTCCACATCTTCACCTTATCCTTATATTTGATTTTTAAAAACTTTTAGCCTTTCCAGTAGGTGTGTAGTTGCATCTCGTGGTTTTTGCCACATTTTGCATTTCTGTAATAGCTGATGATGTTGAGTGTCTATTCATGTGCAAATATCTTTTGAAATGAAGTGTCTATTCAAATCCATTTTTTAATTGGGTATTTATGTTGAGTTTTAAGAGTGCTTTATATAAAAAGCAATGGAAAATGTCCTTTCTCCCAGATATGTGTTTAGTAAATATCTTCTCCCAGTTTGTGACTTATCTTCATTGTATTAAAGTGTCTCTGAAGACTAAAAGTTTTAAATTTTTGATGAACTCTAATTTAGCAATTTTTCTTTTTTTTATATTTATTTAATTTACTTATTTAGTTGTGCTGGGTCTTAGTTGTGGCAGATGGGCTCCTTAATTGTGGCTCATGGGCTTCTTAGTTGTGGCATGCTATCTCTTAGTTGTGGCAGGCATGTGGGATCTAGTTCCCTGACCAGGGATCGAACCCGGGCCCCCTGCATTGGGAACTACGAGTCTTAACCACCAGGGAAGTCCCTTAGCAATTTTTCTTAGATGGTTTGTGCTTTTTTGTGTCTTATCTAAGAAATCTTTGTGTGAGACCCCATTGTCTAACCCAAAATCACAAAGATTTTTCCTATGTTTTCTTCCAGAAGTTGTATAGTTACATTTAGGCCTATGATTCATTTTGAGTTAATTTTCATATATGTTGTGAGGGAAGGGTCAAGTTTCATTTTTTTGCAGTTTAAAAAACTATTTCTGTAGGACCCTATTGTGACAGTTTATTACACAACGTACTGTACCTAAAATTGTGCCATCCCCCCTCCAATATGGCAAGCTAATAGAAACTTTCTGTTGTGCCAAGGCTAGTTGACGGAATTGCATGAGATTAGTAGGCGGAAAGGGCCCTGCATTTAGCAGTCTGTTCCAACCATCTTTGTCAGGTCAGCTGACAAGTGACTGTCTTCACCATGCAGTCACACTTTGGTCACTGCTCTAGCCTCATCTTCCTCAGCCTCCCACAGTATCTGCTGCAATTGTGATCCCTCTATTGTTAGCTAGATGCCCTCCTCTCTGGATATTAAAAATTATTTTCCTATGTAACTACAATACTGTTAACACAGAGTATTGAATAAATTAAATTCCTACACAATAATATTACCTAATAAAGAGTTGCTATTCAAATTTCCCCAGTTGTCTCTCTCATATAATATCATTTCTTTTAACAGCATTTTGAGGTATAATTGACATACAATAATCTGTGTTTACATGCACACATACATACACACCATGAAGACATCACCAAAATCAAAATGTCCATCACCTCAGAAAGTTTCTTAATGTCAATGTGTAATTCTTCCTTCCTATCGTTCCTTGTCCTTCCCAGTCACCATGCAACCATTGATCTGCTTTCTGTTTGCATTTTCTAGAATTTTATGTAAATAGAATCATACGGTGTATACTTTTTTCTAACTGGCTTCTAACTCAGCATGATTATTTTAATCTTCATCCATATTGTTGTATATATTAGTAATTCATTTCTGTTTATTGCTGAATAGTATTCCATTATATGGATGTACCACCATTTATCTATTCACCATTGATGGACATTTGAGTTGTTTCAGTCTTTGTCTATTACAGATAAAGTTGCTATGAATATTTCTGTACAAGTCTTTGTATGGATGTATACTTCCATTTCTTTTGGGTAAATACCTGCAAGTAGAATGGCTCAATCATTGGAAAGTTTATGTTTAAGTTTTTAAAAAATACCTATTTTCCATAGTGGTTTGATCATTTTACATCTCGACCAGCAGTGCATGAGAGTTGCATTTTCTTCAAATTGCGGCCAGCACTTGCTTTGCTCAGTATTTTTAATTTTAGGTAGTTTAATAGGTGTGTAGTTGTATCTCACTGTAGCATCCCTAATGATTAATCATGTCAAACATCTTTTCATATGCTTACTTTCCATCTGTATATCTTTGAATCTTTTATCTATATTTTTCTGGAGTTTTGACAGTTCTTTAAAGGGAAATTAGTCCTCTACCCAATATGGAAATTAGTCCTTTATCCAATATGGAACTTAGTCCTTTATCCAATATGTAAGTTGTTAAATATTTTCTCCCATTCTGTGACTCATCTTTTCATTCTCTCAGGAGTGTCTTTTGCAGTGCAGAAATTCTTAATTTTGATGGTGTCTAATTTATCTATGTTTTTCTTTTATGGATTATGCTTTTGGTGTGTATCTAAGAAATCCTGCCTAACTCAAGGTCATAAAATTTTTCACCTGTTTTGTTCTAGAAGTTTTATAGTTTTATGTTTTATAGTTTTATGTTGTACATTTAAATCTTTGAACAAATTTGAGTTCATTTCTGTATATGGTTTGGATGGAAGTTCATTTTTTTTTTTTTTTTTGCACCTGGATATTCAATTGTTCTAACATCATTTGTTGAAAAGACTGTCGTTTCTCCACTTAAATTCCTTTGAACCTAAAAGTCAGTTGTCCACATCTCTCTACTTCTGAAATTTCTATTCTGTTCCTTTGATCTTTTTGTCTATCTTTACACTACTATCATAATGTCCTTAAAGTGTAGCTTCATAGGCCTTGAAATCAGTTACTGTTAGTTCTTCAACTTTGTTCTTTTTCAAAGTTGTTTTAGTTATTCTAAATTTTATTTCCATATGAGTTTTAGAATTAGCTTGTCAATTTCTATAGAAAAGCCTACTGGGATGTTGATCTATAAATCAATTTGGGGAGAATTGATATCTTAACAATATTGAATCTTCTGATCCATGAATACATTATATCTCTCCATTTATTTAGGTCTTCCTTAATTTCCCCCAGCAATATTTTACAGTTTTCAGTGTGCAAGTCCTTTTTTTTTTTTCACACACACACACTGTATTTTATTTTTACAAGAGATAAATAGACTGACACCAAGCATTGTACATGGATGACCACAACAAAAGCAACAATGATTGCAATTACCAAACATGAAACACACTCATACTATGTCATAATATTGACATTCAGTCCAGTAGTCCTCCACTGTAACAGCTCCTTTACTTTGCAGTGAAAATTGATTTGTATATTCTTTGCCTCTGAGTCCTTGTGGGATTTTTTTTTTTAATTCAGACAGAAAGTCACAAAAATTATACTCATCGTCATCAGTTCACTCAGTCCCATGTAATTAATTTTTTTTTTCATCTTGATCTTTTGTTAACACTTTTATGAGTTCATCAGTTTTTCATTAGAGTTCTGAAAATGCTTATTCATTCAGTTCAGCTGTACAGTCAGTTACCAGAAACCTGTACTTGTCAGAGTCTTTTCCATGACTTTCTTGAAGATGAAACCCTTTTATAGGAACATATTTGCAAAATCATCAGAGTACACCCAGAACTGTCTGTAAATGACAAAAGACTTAAAAATGACCACGGTTAAAGATTTGATGAAAGTTCATAATAATGCAGTTGACAAGAAAATTAGTTATTTCTGAGATATACATTTTAAAGTAATAACTAGGATTATTACTTATAACATTATACCAGAACATATAAGATTTTTAGAAATTTCATGTAATGTTTGAAACATTTATATTAACATATTTCCATACATATTTCCATACAAATACAAATATAAGATTTTTAGAAATTTCATGTAATGTCTGAAACATTTATATTAACATATTTCCATACAAATAGCCCAATGAAAGTTTAGTATTAGTTGTTTTGTTTGTTTTTTTATACTGCAGGTTCTTATTAGGCATCAATTGTATACACATCAGTGTATACATGTCAATCCCAATCGCCCAATTCAGCACACCACCATCCCCACCCCACCGCAGTTTTCCCCCCTTGGTGTCCATATGTCCATTCTCTACATCTGTGTCTCAACTTCTGCCCTGCAAACTGGCTCATCTGTACCATTTTTCTAGGTTCCACATACATGCATTAATATACGATATTTGTTTTTCTCTTTCTGACTTACTTCACTCTGTATGACAGTCTCTAGATCCATCCACGTCTCAACAAATGACTCAATTTCGTTCCTTTTTATGGCTGAGTAATGTTCCATTGTATATATGTACCACATCTTCTTTATCCATTCGTCTGTTGATGGGCATTTAGGTTGCTTCCATGACCTAGCTATTGTAAATAGTGCTGCAATGAACATTCGGGTGCATGTGTCTTTTTGAATTACGGTTTTCTCTGGGTATATGCCCAGTAGTGGGATTGCTGGGTCATATGGTAATTCTATTTTTAGTTTTTTAAGGAACCTCCATATTGTTCTCCATAGTGGCTGTATCAATTTACATTCCCACCAACAGTGCAAGAGGGTTCCCTTTTTTTACAACTTTTGTCAGATTTATTCTAAGTATTTTATATGATTGATTTTATTATAAGTAGTATTTTAAAACTTTGATCTCTGCTTGTTTGTTGAGATATATTAATCTTTGTGTATGTTGATCTTGTACCCTGCAAACTTGATAAACTCATTTATTAGTTCCAGTAGCAATTTTGTAGATTCTGTCAGGTTTTCTACATAATCATGTTATCCGCAAATATAGTTTTACTTCTTCCTTTCCATTCTGAATATCTCTTTTCTTTTTGTTACCCTATTGCAGTGACTAGAACTTTCAGTGCAATGCCAAATAGAAGTAATGAGAGCAGACATCCTTGCCTTTGTCCTGATCCTGGAGAGAAAGTACTTTGTCCTTCACCATTAAATATGATGTTAGGTTTTTTTGTCGAAGTCATTTATCAAGTTGAGGAAGTCTCCTTCCATTCCTAGTGTACTGAGGGCTGTTTTTTTCTTTAATCAGGAATGGATGTTAGATTTTTTCATTCTTTTCCTGCATCCATTGCAATGATTATGTGATTTTTCTCTTCTTTTCTTTTCTTAATTTGTTTATTTATTTTTGGCTGCATTGGGTCTTCATTGCTGCAAGCAGGCTTTCTCTAGCTGTGGCGAGCAAGGACTACTCTTCGTTGCAGTATGCTGGCTCCTCATTGTGGTGGCTTCTCTTGTTGCAGAGCACGGGCTCTAGGTGCACGGGCTTCACTAATTGTGGCACATGAGCTCAGTAGTTGTGGCTCACAGGCTCTAGAGCGCAGGCTCAGTAGTTGTGGTGCGTGGACTTAGTTGCTCCGTGGCATGTGGGATCTTCCCGGACCAGGGCTCAAAGCCATGTCCCCTGCACTGGCAGGTGGATTCTTAACCACTGCCCCACCAGAGATGTCCTGATTTTTCTTTTTTAGTGTACTAAGTTGGGTAAATTGATTTTTAAATATTAAACCAACCTTTCATTCTAGAGATAAACCCCACTTGGTCATTATGTATCATCTTTTTATATATTATTGGATTTGATATGCTAAAATTTTGTTAAGAATTTTTGCCTCTGTGTTCAAGAGAGATATTGGTCTATAGTTTTCTTGTAATGTCGTTGTCTAATCTTGATACGGTGAAAGTTGGCCTTATAAATAAGTTGGGAAGTATTCCCTTCTCTTCAACTTTCTGGTAGAGTTTGTGTACAATTGGCATTATTTTATTCCCTAAGTGTTTGATAGAATTTATCACTTAAGCCACCTGGACTTGAAGTTTCTTTGCTGGAAGGTTTTAAACTGCACATCCAATTTCTTTAATATCTTTATTCTTGAATAAATTTTTTTTAAATGAATATTTTATTATCAATGTAAAGTAGAAAAACTGAATTCCAAATTATACATACTATACACAACTATGTAAACAAATAAGAAATACAGAGGAAAGACCTGTAGAAATACATTGAAATATTAATAATAGTTATCTTTGAGTGGTAAGACTTTGTCTTTTTTATTTCTGTGTATTATTTTAATATTGAGAATTTATACTTTTTAAAACATCTTTATTGGAATATAATTGCTTTACAATGGTGTGTAAGTTTCTGCTTTATAATAAAGTGAATCAGTTATACATATACATATATTCCCATAGGTCTTCCCTCTTGCATCTCCCTCCCTCCCACCCTCCCTATCTCACCCCTCTAGGTGGTCACAAAGCACCGAGCTGATCTCCCTGTGCTACACGGTTGCTTCCCACTAGCTATCTATTTTATGTTTGGGAGTGTATATATGTCCATGCCACTCTCTCACTTTGTCACCTCTTACCCTTCTCCCTCCCCATATCCTCAAGTCCATTCTCTAGTAGGTCTGTGTCTTTATTCCCGTCTTGCCACTAGGTTCCTCATGACATTTTTTTTTCCCCCTTAGATTCCATATATATGTGTTAGCATGCTGTATTGGTTTTTCTCTTTCTGACTAACTTCACTCTGTATGACAGACTCTAACTCCATCCACCTCACTACAAATAACTCCATTTCGTTTCTTTTTATGGCTGAGTAACATTCCATTGCATACATGTGCCACATCTTTTTATCCATTCATCCGATGATGGACATTTAGGTTGCATCCATGTCCTGGCTACTGTAAATAGAGCTGCAATGAACATTTTGGTACATGACACTTTTTGAATTATGGTTTTCTCAGGGTATATGCCCAGTAGTGGGATTGCTGGGTCGTATGGTAGTTCTATTTGTAGCTTTTTAAGGAACCTCCATACTGTTCTCCATAGTGGCTGTATTAATTTACATTCCCACCAACAGTGCAAGAGTGTTCCCTTTTCTCCACACCCTCTCCAGCATTTATTGTCTCTAGATTTTTTGATGATGGCCATTCTGACTGATGTGAGATGATATCTCATTGTAGTTTTGATTTGCATTTCTCTAATGATTAATGATGTTGAGCATTCTTTCATATGTTTGTTGGCAATCTGTATATCTTCTTTGGAGAAATGTCTATTTAGGTCTTCTGCCCATTTTTGGATTGGGTTGTTTGTTCTTTTGTTATTGAGCTGCATGAGCTGCCTGTAAATTTTGGATATTAATCTTTTGTCAGTTGCTTCATTTGCAAATATTTTCTCCCATTCTGAGGGTTGTCTTTTTGTCTTGTTTATTGTTTCCTTTGTTGTGCAACAGCTTTGAAGTTTCATTAGGTCCCATTTGTATATTTTTGTTTTTATTTCCATTTCTCTAGCAGCTGGGTCAAAAAGGATCTTGCTGTGATTTATGTCATAGAGTGTTCTGCCTATGTTTTCCTCTAAGAGTTTTATAGTGTCTGACCTCACATTTAGGTCTTTAATCCATTCTGAGTTTATTTTTTTTGTATGGTGTTAGGGACTGTTCTAATTTCATACTTTTACATGTACCTGTCCAATTTTCCCAGTACCACTTATTGAAGAGGTTGTCTTTTCTCCACTGTATATGCTTGCCTCCTTTATCAAAGATAAGGTGACCATATGTGCACGAGTTTATCTCTGGGCTTTCTATCCTGTTCCATTGATCTATGTTTCTGTTTTTGTGCCAGTACCATACTGTCTTGATTACTGTAGCTTTGTAGTATAGTCTGAAGTCAGGGAGCCTGATTCCTCTAGCTCCATTTTTTGTTCTCAAGATTGCTTTGGCCATTCGGGGTCTTTTGTGTTTCCATACAAATTGTGAAATTTTTTGTTCTAGTTCTGTGAAAAATGCCAGTGCTAGATCGATAAGAATTGCATTGAATCTGTAGATTGCTTTGGGTAGTAGAGTCATTTTCATAATGTTGATTCTTCCAATCCAAGAACATGGTATATCTCTCCATCTATTTGTATCATCTTTAATTTCTTTCTTCAGTGTCTTATAATTTTCTGCATACAGGTCTTTTGTCTCCTCAGGTAGGTTTATTCCTAGATATTTTATTCTTTTTGTTGCAATGGTAAATGGAAGTGTTTTCTTAATTTCACTTTCAGATTTTTCATCATTAATGTATAGGAATGCCAGAGATTTCTGTGCATTAATTTTGTATCCTGCTACTTTACCAAATTCATTGATTAGCTCTAGTAGTTTTCTGGTAGCATCTTTAGGATTCTCTATGTATAGTATCATGTCATCTGCAAACAGTGACAGCTTTACTTCTTCTTTTCCGATTTGGATTCCTTTTATTTCTTTGTCTTCTCTGATTGCTGTGGCTAACACTTCCAAAACTATGTTGAATAATAGTGGTGAGAGTGGGCAACCTTGTCTTGTTCCTGATCTTAGTGGAAATGGTTTCAGTTGTTCACCATTGAGAATAATGTTGGCTGTGGGTTTGTCATATATAACCTTTATTATGTTGAGATAAGTTCCCTCTATGCCTACTTTCTAGAGGGTTTTTATCATAAATGGGTGTTGAATTTTGTCAAAAGTTTTCTCTGCAACTATTGAGATAATCATATAGTTTTTCTCCTTCAATTTGTTTATATGGTGTATCACATTGATTGATTTGTATATATTGAAGAATCTTTGCATTCCTGGGATAAACCCCACTTGATCATGGTGTATGATCCTTTTAATGTGCTGTTTGCTAGGATTCTGTTTGCTAGTATTTTGCTGAGGATTTTTGCATCTATGTTCATCAGTGATATTGGCCTGTAGTTTTCTTTCTTTGTGACATCTTTGTCTGGTTTTGGTATCAGGGTGATGGTGGCCTCGTAGAATGAGTTTGGGAGTGTTCCTCCCTCTGCAATATTTTGGAAGAGGTTGAGAAGGATAGGTGTTAGCTCTTCTCTAAATGTTTGATAGAATTCGCCTGTGCAGCCATCTGGTCCTGGGCTTTTGTTTGTTGGAAGATTTTTAATCACAGTTTCAATTTCAGTGCTTGTGATTGGTCTGTTCATATTTTCTATTTCTTCCTGGTTCAGTCTCGGCAGTTTGTGCATTTCTAAGAGATTGTCCATTACTTCTTAGTTGTCCATTGTATTGGCATAGAGTTACTTGTAGTAATCTCTAATGATCGTTTGTATTTCTGCAGTGTCAGTGGTTACTTCTCCTTTTTCATTTCTAATTCTATTGATCTGAGTCTTCTCCCTTTTCTTCTTGATGAGTCTGGCTAATGGTTTATCAGTTTTGTTTATCTTCTCGAAGAACCAGCTTTTAGTTTGATTGATCTTTGCTATTGTTTTCTTCATTTCTTTATCATTTATTTCTGATTTGATATTTATGATTTCTGTCCTTCTGCTAACTTTGGGGTTTTTTGTTCTTCTTTCTCTAATTGCTTTAGGTGCAAGGTTAGGTTGTTTATTCGAGATGTTTCCTGTTTCTTGAGGTAGGCTTGTATTGCTATAAACTTCCCTCTTAGAACTGCTTTTGCTGCATCCCATAGGTTTTGGGTCATTGTGTCTCCATTGTCATTTGTTTCTAGGTATTTTTTAATTTCCCCTTTGATTTCTTCAGTGATCACAAAAAAGACAATGGTTAATCTTGCCTCACTGTAAACACACTGGCACAGAGCTCTTTGCACTTCCTTCTCCTCCCCCCGACCTTGAACCAGTGCACAAACACAGTGCATACTGCGTACTGTTCAAAAAGGTGGTTTGGCCACCTCTCCCCACCAAAACAACATTTCAGACGAATTTTGACAAAAAGATATTTACAAAATGTCTTTTTACTACCTCTACTTTGAACATGTATCAGGCACTTCAGAACATCTAGAAAGACTAGATATTAGTCTTTCTAATAATATATGTAAGACTAGATATATCTTTGTGACCAGTCTGGCATAGAACCTTCTTTTCTTCCTCCTCAACGTCTGCCATTCCATGTCCTCTAACCCACTGAACAAACATGGACCTCTGTGGCTCCTGATGTCGCCTCTAGAGGTGGTCAAACAACTCCATTTCGAAAAGTCATTTCCAGAAGACGTTTCTTTTCTACGGTTTTTTTAAAGAAACAAATGGGCATTTACAAGACATGTGACTTTAATGCTATTATACGTCGGCAACCTCTTCACATCTAGAAGGCCTATGTGTAGTGGAAACTTTTCGAAAGGTTGGGGGGAAAGTTGAGAGCAGCTTTTTCATATTATATACACAGTCCTTCTATAAACGGCCAGTAAATCTTCCCAAAGGGTGGCAGGCACTTCCTATTGGCCGCATGTGGTATGTTATTCTACCATTTGTATCTCCCGACATCGAGTTCTTGGTAGAACGATGACCAACCACCCAGTGACCCGCTAACGTTCCACCTGCCATTGACCGGGGCTCCGCTCACCTTCCGGGCCCGTTAAGGATTTTGTCCGCCGTTGTCCAGATGAGGTGAGGTCTCGTCCAACTGGGACAGAGAAGTCACCTCAGGTCCCGGATCTGCGTGGGCTCCAAGGCCTAAGGGTGGCTGAGCTGGCGTCCACGTAGACCCCCCTTCCCGGGCTCTCGAGGCTCTAACGGCCCTCCGCAGCGTTCCAGTGGCCATTATTCTTCTTGCCCTGCCACGCCCGATTCCCAAATGCGCCACATCCTAGGTGGCCTGCCAGAGGCTTTGCTTAAACCTTGCAGAGTGGGGTAAAGAGACCTGGCAGTGGGTGGGATCTGAGCTCCAAAGGGCCACCACCATTAGGTCACGGAGGTGGGGGTGGGGGAACAGTTTGTTGCTGCTTCCAGGCTCGGGCCCTGCCAGTGGGCGGCTGTGGCGACGGCTCTGGGGTTTGGCAAGACACAGCCTGAGCCTTTCCCGGGGGCCCCCCAGTTCATCTGCCGACGGGAGGCTGGAGGGCCTGGAGGGCCCCGGGCTAGAAGGCCACGATCCGCTTCTCACCGCTCTCTCTGCCGGAACTGTGGCACAACTTTTTTGAGGACAATTAAAATTTTATATCTAAATAGTCTTCACCCCAACAATCCCATTTCTAGATAATATTCTATAGAAATAAATGACCAGGCTCACAAAAATGCAAGTACAAGGATATTCATTGCAGCAATGCAAGTAACAAGAAAACTGGACATAATCTAAACATCCTTCAATAGGGGCATTTTTAAACTGTGATACCTTCATACTATGGAATATTATGCAGGAGTTTAAATGAATGGGGTAACCCTCTATGTACTGGAAAGGAAAGAAATCTAAGACATATCATGAAATGAAGGAATCAAGTTGCAGGATATTACTTAGTAAAAAAAAGATAAGAAAAACACACAAAACTATTTTGCTATCTGTAAACATGTATGTACTCAAACGTATGGAAAAGAATCTGGAAGGATTAATACTAAACTCAAAGTAGTGGGTGGGGGATTAGGGCACAAGGAGGGTTTTCACTATACCTGTTATTTCATTGTTATCTATTGAGAATATAGACATGTATTACTTGTATAATGGAAAATAAGTTTAAATTGTCTCTTACTGATTTTAAAGAGGTCCTACCAAATTTAATTTTTAAAATAAACACAGAATTTCAATCATTGGGTTGCTTTGGGGTATGGAAGGGGAAATACCTTTTCTCACAGTTATTGACCTCAAAATTCTGGACCAAGAAGGATATTACAATGCAGTTAGCTTTTTTTTTTTTTTTTACCATCTTTATTGGAGTATAATTGCTTTACAATGGTGTGTTAATTTCTGCTTTATAACAAAATGAATCAGTTATACATATACATGTTCCCATATCTCTTTCCTCTTGCGTCTCCCTCCCTCCCACCCTCCCTATCCCACCCCTCTAGGTGGTCACAAACAACCGAGCTGATCTCCCTGTGCTAGGCGGCTGCTTCCCACTAGCTATCTATTTTACGTTTGGCAGTTTATATATGTCCATGCCACTCTCTCACTTTGTCACAGCTTACCCTTCCCCCTCCCCATATCCTCAAATCCATTCTCTAGTAGGTCTGTGTCATTATTCCCATCTTACCCCTAGGTTCTTCATGACCTTTTTTTTTTTCTTAGATTCCATATATATGTGTTAGCATAGAGTATTTGTTTTTCTCTTTCTGACTTACTTCACTCTGTATGACAGACTCTAGGTCCATCCACCTCACTACAAATAACTCAACTTCGTTTCCTTTTATGGTTGAGTACTATTCCATTGTATATATATGCCACATCTTTTTTTTCACATGTTTATTGGAGTATAATTGCTTTACAATGGTGTGTTAGTTTCTGCTTTATAACAAAGTGAATCAGTTATACATATATATATGTTCCCATAGCTCTTCCACCTTGCATCTCCCTCCCTCCCACCCTCCCTACCCCACCCCTCTAGGTGGTCACAAAGCACCGAGCTGATCTCCCTGTGCTATGCGGCTGCTTCCCACTAGCTATCTATTTTACGTTTGGGAGTGTATATATGTCCATGCCACTCTCTCACTTTGTCACAGCTTACCCTTCCCCCTCCCCATATCCTCAAGTCCATTCTCTAGTAGGTCTGTGTCTTAAGTCCTGTCTTACTGCTAGGTTCTTCATGACCTTTTTTTTTTTCCCCTTAGATTCCATATATATGTGTTAGCATACTGTATTTGTTTTTCTCTTTCTGACTTACTTCACTCTGTATGACAGACTCTAACTACATCCACCTCACTACAAATAACTCCATTTCGTTTCTTTTTATGGCTGAGTAATATTCCATTGTATATATATGCCACATCTTCTTTATCCTTTCATCTGTTGATGGACACGTAGGTTGCTTCCATGTCCTGGCTATTGTAAATAGAGCTGCAATGAACATTTTGGTACATGACTCTTTCTGAGTTATGGTTTTCTCAGGGTATATGCCCAGTAGTGGGATTGCTGGGTCGTATGGTAGTTCTATTTGTAGTTTTTTAAGGAACCTCCATACTGTTCTCCATAGTGACTGTATCAATTTACATTCGCACCAACAATGCAAGAGTGTTCCCTTTTCTCCACACCCTCTCCAGCATTTATTGTTTCTAGATTTTTTTCCATGCCAATATCCAATCAAGGCTTTTATAGAATCTCAGAGTTGGAAAACAGTACAGATGTGTTCTAGTCCCTCCTGACAAATGATTTGTCTCTACATCGTCGCTGTCAGTAATTATTCTTTCCAGCCCCTCAGTTGTGAATATTTCCAAATACAGAAGAATTGCTGCTTCATCAATCGGCCATGTAATGGTGAAAAATCAACCATTTTGAGGATCAACTGTGCACCCAGCACTAGACTGATATTATACTTAGTCATATGACTACTCTGTAAGGTAGGTATTATCCCAGTTTTACAGACTAGGAAACTGAGGCTCAGAGGATAAATAATTTCACAAGCTCCCACAGCTGTATTTAAACAGCAGTGATCACACATATATATGGAATCTAAAAAAAAAAAGAGGTCCTGAAGAACCTATGGGCAGGACAGGAACAAAGATGCAGACGTAGAGAATGGACCTGAGGACATGGGGAGCGGGAAGGGCAAGCCGGGACGAAGTGAGAGAGTGGCACAGACACATACACACCACCAAATGCAAAATAGATAGCTCGTGGGAAGCAGCTGCACAGCACAGGGAGATCAGCTCGGCGCCCGGCGACCACCCAGAGGGGCGGGACCCAGAGGGCGAGAGGGAGACGCAAGAGGGAGGGAACACGGGGACATAAACACACGCATAGCTGATTCAGCCCGTCAGAGAGCAGAAACCAACACAACAATGCAAAGCAACCATACTCCAACAAAGATGCCAAAAAAAAAAAAAAAGCAATGATCTCCAAAGGTGATATACTCACTCTAAAATGTAAGAGACCAGTCAAGTTTAGTAGAACTGTTCTTACCATTTGCACAATTCCAACATGTCTGTGTTTTTAATGGAGATGGATAGAGGCATATGTTTCATCTTTTTATAACTCAGACCTTCTCTCCAAGTATAACATTCATGATTAGGTCAGATCCCAGACGCACACTACCCGAAATTTGGAGCTATACTTTCTACAGATTCTGAAATGAGAGCTAAATCCATGTCATTCTCAAAGATTCTGTTGCTAATTGGGAGATAACTACAAGTTAGGAAAGCAGAGATGATGTTCTTTCTTGTTTGCCCTAGTATCCCCTGTGCCTCATACAGTGCCTGAGACATAGTGGATAGTCAGCAAATAATAATTATTATTATTTTTTAACATCCCCACTGGAGTACAATTGCTCCACAATGGTGCACCATCCCCCGCCCTATAACAAAGTGAACCAGCCATACATATACATACGTTCCCACATCTCCTCCCTCCCGCATCCCCACCCTCCCACCCTCCCCATCCCACCCTTCCAGGCAACCACAAAGCACAGAGCCGACCCCCCACGCCACACGGCCGCCCCCCACCAGCCACCCACTCCACGTCTGGCAGCACATATATGTCCATACCACTACCCCACCCTGCCACAGCTCACCCCCCCCACATCCCCAAGTCCATGCCCCAGTAGGTCCGCGTCTCCATTCCTGTCCCACCACCAGGCCCCTCATGACCCCTTCTTTTTTTTTTCCTTTTCCTTAGATTCCGCATACACGTGTTAGCATACTGTATTTGATTTTCTCTTTCTGACTTACTTCACTCTGTATGACAGACTCTAACTCCATCCACCTCACTACAAATAACTCCATTTTGTTTCTTTTTATGGCTGAGTAATATTCCATTGTATATATGTGCCATATCTTCTTTATCCATTCATCCAATGATGGACACTTAGGTTGCTTCCATGTCCTGGCAATTGTAAATAGATATGAAATGAATATTTTGGTACATGACTCTTTTTGAATTACAGTTTTCTCAGGGTATATGCCCAGCAGTGGGATTGCTGGGTCGTATGGTAGTTCTATTTTTAGTTTTTTAAGGAACCTCCATACTGTTCTCCATAGTGGTTGTATCAACTTACATTCCCACCAACAGTGCAAGAGTGTTCCCTTTTCTCCACACTCTCTCCAGCATTTTGTTTCTACCTTTTTTGATGATGCCCATTCTGACCTGTGTGAGATGATATCTCATTGTAGTTTTGATTTGCATTTCTCTAACGATTAATGATGTTGAGCATTCTTTTATGTGTTTGTTGGCAATCTGTATATCTTCTTTGGAAAAGAGTCTATTTAGGTCTTCTGCCCATTTTTGGATTGGGTTGTTTGTTTTTTTGTTATTGAGCTGCATGAGCTGCTTGTAAATTTTGGAGATTAATCCTTTGTCAGTTGCTTCATTTGCAAATATTTTCTCCCATTCTGAGGGTTGTCTTTCGGCCTTGTTTATGGTTTCCTTTGCTGTACATAAGCTTTTAAGTTTCATTAGGTCCCATTTGTTTATTTTTGCTTTTATTTCCATTTCTCCAGGAGGTGGGTCAAAAAGGATCTTGCTGTGATTCATGAATTAGAGTATTCTGCGTACAAATTGTAGGAGAAAAACCATATGATCATCTCAATAGATGCAGAGAAAGCATTCAACAAAATTCAACTCCCATCTATGATAAAAACCCTGCAGAAAGTAGGCATAGAGGGAACTTTCCTCAACATAATAAAGGCCATATATGACAAACCCACAGCCAACATCGTCCTCAATGGTGAAAGACTGAAAGCATTTCCACTAAGATCAGGAACAAGACAAGGTTGCCCACTCTCACCACTATTATTCAACATAGTTTTGGAAGTGTTAGCCACAGCAATCAGAGAAGAAAAAGAAATAAAAGGAATCCAAATCGGAAAAGAAGAAGTAAAGCTGTCACTGTTTGCAGATGACATGATACTATACATAGAGAATCCTAAAGATGCTACCAGAAAACTACTAGAGCTAATCAATGAATTTGGTAAAGTAGCAGGATACAAAATTAATGCACAGAAATCTCTGGCATTCCTATACACTAATGATGAAAAATCTGAAAGTGAAATTAAGAAAACACTCCCATTTATCATTGCAACAAAAAGAATAAAATATCTAGGAATAAACCTACCTAAGGAGATAAAAGACCTGTTTGCAGAAAATTATAAAACACTGAAGAAAGAAATTAAAGATGATACAAATAGATGGAGAGATATACCATGTTCCTGGATTGGAAGAATCAACATTGTGAAAATGACTCTACTACCCAAAGCAATCTACAGATTCAATGCAATTCTTATCGATCTAGCACTGGCATTTTTCACAGAACTAGAACAAAAAATTTCACAATTTGTATGGAAACACAAAAGACCCTGAATAGCCAAAGCAATCTTGAGAATGAAAAATGGAGCTAGAGGAATCGGGCTCCCTGATTTTACTTGCAGTGTTTTAATGGAACCTATCTACACAATTCATAATACACCGGAGAAGAAAGCTGCTAAGTAAACCTAAGGAATTGACGAGATCACACTTTTATCTTTTAGGCATGTCCTTTTAGCCCTCCCAGGGTGACTGATAGCTCCATGAGTATGGAGATCGTATATCTCTCATCACTTCAGCCAACAAGGAAAGAAATCAACAATAGCATGAGAGTGACTGGTGAGTACATCAAATCAGCATAGTTTTTTGAGTTGAAGAAATTTTACTATCATGTCAACTCTGGCCTTCTTATAAACTTAACTTGCCAAAATAGTCCAACGGCTTGTTATCATGGATCCAATTCCATAGAGATCTCCAGGGAGTGGAGTTCCTTTAAAAATCCTCTGTACCATTTTTCTAGGTTCCACATACATGTGTTAACATACGATATTTGTTTTCTCTTTCTGACTTACTTCACTCTGTATGACAGTCTCTAGATCCATCAACGTCTCAACAAATGGCTCAATTTTATTCCTTTTTATGGCTGAGTAATATTCCATTGTATATATGTACCACAACTTCTTTATCCATTCGTCTGTCAATGGGCATTTAGGTTGCTTCCATGACCTGGCTATTGTAAATAGTGCTGCAGTGAACATTGGGGTGCATGTGTCTGGTTGAATTATGGTTTTCTCTGGGTATATGCCCAGTAGTGGGATTGCTGGATCATATGGTAATTTTATTTTTAGTTTTTTAAGGAACCTCCATATTGTTCTCCATAGTGGCTGTATCAATTTACATTCCCACCAACAGTGCAGGAGGGTTCCCTTTTCTCCACACCCTCTCCAGCATTTGTTGTTTGTAGATTTTCTGATGATGCCCATTCTAACTGGTGTGAGGTGATACGTCATTGTAGTTTTGATTTGCATTTCTCTAATAATTAGTGATGTTGAGCATCTTTTCATGTGCTTCTTGGCCATCTGTAGGTCTTCTTTGGAGAAATGTCTATTTAGGTCTTCTGCCCATTTTTGGATTGGGTTGTTTGTTTCTTTAATATTGAGCTGAATGAGCTGTTTATATATTTTGGAGATTAATCCTTTGTCCGTTGATTCGTTAGTAAATATTTTCTCCCATTCTAAAGGTTATCTTTTCTTCTTGTTTATGATTTCCTTTGTTGTGCAAAAGCTTTGAAGTTTCATTAGGTCCCATTTGTTTATTTTTCTTTTTATTTCCATTTCTCTAGGAGCTGGGTCAAAAAGGATCTTGCTGTGATTTATGTCATAGAGTGTTCTGCCTATGTTTTCCTCTAAGAGTTTTATACTGTCTGTCCTTACATTTAGGTCTTTAATCCATTTTGAGTTTATTTTTGTGTATGGTGTTAGGGACTGTTCTAATTTCATACTTTTACATGTACCTGTCCAGTTTTCCCAGCACCACTTATTGAAGAGGCTGTCTTTTCTCCACTGCATATGCTTGCCTCCTTTATCAAAGATAAGGTGACCATATGTGCACGAGTTTATCTCTGGGCTTTCTATCCTGTTCCATTGATTTATATTTCTGTTTTTGTGCCAGTACCATACTGTCTTGATTACTGTAGCTTTGTAATATAGTCTAAAGTCAGGGAGCCTGAATCCTCCAGCTCCATTTTTCGTTCTCAAGATTGCTTTGGCTATTCGGGGTCTTTTGTGTTTCCATACAAATTGTGAAATTTTTTGTTCTAGTTCTGTGAAAAATGCCAGTGGTAGTTTGATAGGGATTGCATTGAATCTGTAGATTGCTTTGGGTAGTAGAGTCATTTTCACAATGTTGATTCTTCCAATCCAAGAACATGGTATATCTCTCCATCTATTTGTATCATCTTTAATTTCTTTCATCAGTGTCTTACAATTTTCCGCATACAGGTCTTTTATCTCCTTAGGTAGGTTTATTCCTAGACATTTTATTCTTTTTGTTGCAATGGTAAATGGGAGTGTTTTCTTAATTTCTCTTTCAGATTTTTCATCATTAGTGTATAGGAATGCCAGAGATTTCTGTGCATTAATTTTGTATCCTGCTACTTTACCAAATTCATTGATTAGCTCTAGGAGTTTTCTGGTAGCATCTTTAGGATTCTCTATGTATAGTATCATGTCATCTGCAAACAGTGACAGCTTTACTTCTTCTTTTCCGATTTGGATTCCTTTTATTCCTTTTTCTTCTCTGATTGCTGTGGCTAAAACTTCCAAAACTATGTTGAATAATAGTGGTGAGAGTGGGCAACCTTGTCTTGTTCCTGATCTTAGTGGAAATGGTTTCAGTTGTTCAACATTGAGGACAATGTTGGCTGTGGGTTTGTCATATATGGCCTTTATTATGTTGAGGAAAGTTCCCTCTATGCCTACTTTCTGCAGGGCTTTTATCATAAATGGGTGTTGAATTTTGTCAAAAGCTTTCTCTGCATCTATTGAGATGATCATATGGTTTTTCTCCTTCAATTTGTTAATATGGTGTATCACGTTGATAGATTTGCATATATTGAAGAAGTCTTGCATTCCTGGAATAAACTGCACTTGATCATGTTGTATAATCCTTTTAATGTGCTGTTGGATTCTGTTTGCTAGTATTTTGTTGAGGATTTTTGCATCTATGTTCATCAGTGATATTGGCCTGTAGTTTTCTTTCTTTGTGACATCTTTGTCTGGTTTTGGTATTAGGGTGATGGTGGCCTCGTAGAATGAGTTGAGGAGTGTTCCTCCCTCTGCAATATTTTGGAAGAGTTTGAGAAAGATAGGTGTTAACTGTTCTCTAATGTTTGATAAAATTCGCCTGTGAAGCCATCTGGTCCTGGGCTTTCGTTTGTTGGAAGATTTTTAATCACAGTTTCAATTTCAGTGTTTGTGATTGGTCTGTTCATATTTTCTATTTCTTCCTCGTTCAGTCTCGGCAGGTTGTGCATTTCTAAGAATTTGTCCATTTCTTCCAGGTTGTCCATTGTATTGGCATAGAACTGCTTGTAGTAATCTCTCATGATCATTTGTATTTCTGCAGTGTCAGTGGTTACTTCTCCTTTTTCATTTCTAATTCTATTGATTTGAGTCTTCTCCCTTTTTTTTGATGACTATGGCTAATGGTTTATTAATTTTGTTTATCTTCTCAAAGAACCAGCCTTTAGTTTTATTCATCTTTGCTACTGTTTCCTTCATTTCTTTTTCATTTATTTCTGATCTGATCTTTATGATTTCTTTCCTTCTGCTAACTTTGGGGTTTTTGTGTTCTTCTTTCTCTAATTGCTTTACGTGCAAGTTTAGGTTGTTCATTTTAGATGTTTCCTGTTGTTTGTTTTTGTTTTTTTTTTTTTAGAACATCAGTATCTGGCCAATTGTTTTGTTTGGTTTTTAATTTTTATTTATTTATTTATCTTATGGCTGTGCTGGGTTTTCGCTTCTGTGCGAGGGCTTTCTGCAGTTGCAGCAAGTGGGGGCCACTCTTCATCGTGGTGCACGGGCCTCTCACTATCACGGACTCTCTTGTTGCAGAGTACAGGCTCCGGACGAGCAGGCTCAGTAACTGTGGCTCACGGGCCCAATTACTCTGTGCAATGTGGGATACTCCCAGACTAGGGCTCGAACCTGTGTCCCCTGTATTGGCAGGCAGATTCTCAACCACTGTGCCAGCAGGGAAGCCCTGTTTCCTGTTTCTTAAAGTAGGATTGCATTGCTATAAACTTCCCTCTTAGAACTGCTTTTGCTGCATCCCATAGGTTTTAGGTCGTCGTGTCTCCATTGTCATTTGTTTCTGTATATTTTTTGATTTCCCCTTTGATTTCTTCAGTGATCACTTCGTTATTAAGTAGTGTATTGTTTAGCCTCCATGTGTTTGTATTTTTTACAGATCTTTTCCTGTAATTGATATCTAGTCTCATAGCGTTGTTGTTGGAAAAGATATTTGATACGATTTCAATTTTATTAAATTTACCAAGGCTTGATTTGTGACCTAATATATGATCTATCCTGGAGAATGTTCCATGAGCACTTGAGAAAAATGTGTATTCTGTTGTTTTTGGGTGGAATGTCCTATAAATATCAGTTACGTCTATCTTGTTTAATGTATCATTTAAAGCTTGTGTTTCCTTATTTATTTTCATTTTGGATGATCTGTCCATTGGTGAAAGTGGGGTGTTAAAGTCCCCTACTATGATTGTGTTACTGTCGATTTCCCCTTTTATGGCTGTTAGTATTTGCCTTATGGATTGAGGTGCTCCTATGTTGGGTGCATAAATATTTACAATTGTTATATCTTCTTCTTGGATTGATCCCTTGATCATTATGTAGGGTCCTTCTTTGTCTCTTGTAATAGTCTTTATTTTAAAGTCTATTTTGTCTGATATGAGAATTGCTACTCCAGCTTTCTTTTGATTTCCATTTGCATGGAATATCTTTTTCCATCCTCTCACTTTCAGTCTGTATGTGTCCTTAGGTCTGAAGTGGGTCTCTTGTAGACAGCATATATACGGGTCTTGTTTTTGTATCCATTCGGCTGGTCTGTGTCTTTTGGTGGGAGCATTTAATCCATTTACATTTAAGGTAATTATCGATATGTATGTTCCTATTCCCATTTTCTTACATGTTTTGGGTTTGCTATTGTAGGTGTGTTCCTTCTCTTGTGTTTCTTGCCTAGAGAAGTTCCTTTAGCATTTATTGTAAAGCTGCTGTTGTGGTGCTGAACTCTCTCAGCTTTTGCTTGTCGGTAAAAGTTTTAATTTCTCCATCAAATCTGAATGAGATCCTTGCTGGGTAGAGTAATCTTGGTTGTAGGTTTTTCTCCTTCATAACTTTAAATATGTCCTGCCACTCCCTTCTGGCTTGCAGAGTTTCTGCTGAAAGATCAGCTGTTAACCTTATGGGGATTCCCTTGTGTGTTATTTATTCTTTCTCCCTTGCTCTTTTAATATGTTTTCTTTATATTTAATTTTTGATAGTTTGATTAATATGTGTCTTGGCGTGTTTTTCCTTGGATTTATCCTGTATGAGACTCTCTGTGCTTCCAGGACTTGATTAACTATTTCCTTTCCCATATTAGGGAAGTTTTCAACTATAATCTCTTCAACTATGTTCTCAGTACCTTTCTTTTTCTCTTCTTCTTCTGGGACCCCTATAATTCGAATGTTGGTGCGTTTAATGTTGTCTCAGAGGTCTCTGAGACTGTCCCCAGTTCTTTTCATTTTTTTTTCTTTATTCTGCTCTGCAGTAGCTATTTCCACTATTTTATCTTCCAGGTCATTTATCCGTTTTTCTGCCTCAGTTATTCTGCTATTGATCCCTTCTAGAGTATTTTTAATTTCATTTATTGTGTTGTTCATCCTTGCTTGTTTCCTCCTTAGTTCTTCTAGGTCCTTGTTAAATGTTTCTAGCATTTTGTCTATTCTATTTCCAAGATTTTCGATCATCTTTACTATCATTATTCTGAATTCTTTTTCAGGTAGACTGCCTATTTCCTCTTCATTTGTTAGGTCTGGTGTGCTTTTACCTTGCTCCTTCATCTGCTGTGTGTTTTTCTGTCTTCTCATTTTGCTTATCTTACTGTGTTTGGAGTCTCCTTTTCTCAGGCTGCAGGTTCGTAGTTCCTGTTGTTTTTGACATCTGTCCGCAGTGGCTAAGTTTGGTTCAGTGTGTTGTGTAGGCTTTCTGGTGGAGGGGACTAGTGCCTGTGTTCTGGTGGATAAGGCTGGATCTTGTCTTTCTGGTGGGCAAGTCCACGTCTGGTGGTGTGTTTTGAGGTATCTGTGGCCTTATTATGATTTTAGGCAGCCTCTCTGCTAATGGATGGGTCTGTGTTCCTGTCTTGCTAGCTGTTTGGCATAGGGTGTCCAGCACTGTAGCTTGCTGGTCGTTGAGTGAAGCTGGGTTTTGGTGTTGTAATGGAGATCTCTGGGAGGTTTTCACCGTTTGGTATTACGTGGAGCTGGGAGGTCTCTTGTGGGCCAGTGTCCTGCAGTTGGCTCTCCCACCTCAGAGGCACAGCCTTGATGCCTGGCTGGAGCACCAATAGCCTTTCATCCACATGGTTCAGAATAAAAGGGAGAAAAAATAGAAAGAAAGAAAGAAAGAAAGAGGATAAAATAAAATAAAATAAAGTAAGATAAAATAAAATAAAGTTATTAAATTAAAAAATAATTATTAAGAAAAAAATTAAAAAAAAAGGACGGACAGAACCCTAGGACAAATGGTGAAAGCAAAGCTATACAGACAAAATCTCACACAGAAGCATACACATACACACTCACAAAAAGAGGAAAAGGGGGAAAAATAATATATCTTGCTCCCAAAGTCCACCTCCTCATTATGGGATGATTCATTGTCTATTCAGGTATTCCACAGATGCAGGGTACATCACGTTGATTGTGGAGCTTTAAGCCACTGCTTCTGAGGCTGCTGGGTGAAATTTCTCTTTTTCTTCTTTGTTCGCACAGCTCCCGGGGTTCAGCATTGGATTTGAACCCACCTCTGAGTGTAGGTCGCCTGATGGCGTCTGTTCTTCGCTCAGACAGGATGGGGTTAAAGGAGCAGCTGCTTCGGTGGCTCTGGCTCACTCAGGACGGGAGGGAGGGAGGGGTACGGAGTGTGGGGCGAGCTTGGGGCGGCAGAGGCCGGCGTGATGTTGCACCAGCCTGAGGCCCTCAGTGCGTTCTCCTGGAGAAGTTGTCCCTGGATCACGGGACCCTGGCAATGGCGGGCTGCACAGGCTTCCAGGAGGGGAGGTGTGGAGAGTGACCTGTGCTCGCACAGAGGCTTTTTGGTGGCTGCAGCAGCCTCTTTGGCATCTCATGCCCATCTCTGGGGTCCGCACTGATAGCCACGTCTCGCGCCTGTCTCTAGAGCTCCTTTAAGCAGCGCTCTTAATCCCCTCTCCTCGTGCACCAGGAAACAAAGAGGGAAGAAAAAGTCTCTTGCCTCTTCGGTCGGTCCAGACTTTTTCCCAGACTCCCTCCCTGGTGCACTAACCCCTTCAGGCTGTGTTCACACCACCAACCCCAGTCATCTCCCTGGGATCCGACCTCCGAAGCCCGACGCTCAGCTCCCAGCCCGCACCCACCCTGGCAGGTGAGCAGACAAGCCTCTCGGGCTGGTGAGTGCTGGTCGGCACTGCTCTCTGTGTGGGAATCTCTCCGCTTTGCCCTCCACACCCCTGTTGCTGCGTTCTCCTCCACGGCTCTGAAGCTTCCCCCCTCCGCCACCCACAGTCTCCGCCCATGGAGGGGCATCCTAGTGTGTGGAAACCTTTCTTCCTTCACAGGCCCCTCCCACTGGTGCAGGTCCCGTCCCTATTCTTTTGTCTCTGTTTTTTCTTTTTTCTTTTGACCTACCCAGGGACATGGCGAGTTTCTTGCCTTTTTGGAGGTCTGAGATCTTCTGCCAGCATTCAGTGGGTGTTCTATAGGAGCAGTTCCACGTGTAGATGTATTTCTGATGTATCTGTGGGGAGGAAGGTGATCTGCGCTTCTTATTCTTCTGCCATCTTCTCCTCTCTCTGCCACATCTTCTTTATCCATTCATCTGTCGATGGACACTTAGGTTGCTTCCATGTCCTGGCTATTGTAAATAGAGCTGAAATGAATATATTGGTACATGACTCTTTTTGAATTATGGTTTGCTCAGGGTATACGCCCAGTAGTGGGATTGCTGGGTCATATGGTAGTTCTATTTGCAGTTGTTTAAGGAACCTCCATACTGTTCTCCATAGTGGCTGTATCAATTTACATTCCCACCAACAATGCAAGAGGGTGGCCTTTTCTCCACACCGTCTCCAGGATTTATTGTTTCTAGATTTTTTGATGATGGGCATTCTGATTGGTGTGAGATGATATCTCATTGTAGTTTTGATTTGCATTTCTCTAATGATTAATGATGTTGAGCATTCTTTCATGTGTTTGTTGGCAATCTATATATCTCCTTTGGAGAAGTGTCTATTTAGGTCTTTGGCCCATTTTTGCATTGGGTTGTTTGTTTTTTTTTTGTTATTGAGCTGTGTGAGCTGCTTGTAAATTTTGGAGATTAATCGTTTGTCAGTTGCTTCATTTGCAAATATTTTCTTCCATTCTAAGGGTTGTCTTTTGGTCTTTTTTATGGTTTCCTTTGCTGTGCAAAAGCTTTTAAGTTTCATTAGGTCTCATTTGTTTATTTTTGTTTTTATTTCCATTTCTCTAGGAGGTGGGGCAAAAAGGATCTTGCTGTGATTTATGTCATAGAGTGTTCTGCCTACAAATTGAAGGAGAAAAACCATATCATCATCTCAATAGATTCAAAGAAAGCTTTTGACAAATTTCAACACCCATTTACGATAAAAACCTTGCAGAAAGTAGGCATAGAGGGAACTTTCC
Source organism: Balaenoptera musculus (assembly GCF_009873245.2). Classification (NCBI taxonomy): domain Eukaryota; kingdom Metazoa; phylum Chordata; class Mammalia; order Artiodactyla; family Balaenopteridae; genus Balaenoptera; species Balaenoptera musculus. The sequence continues at coordinate 26,863,777 of NC_045804.1, forward strand.
TCAACATAATAAAGGCCATATATGGCAAACCCACAGCCAACATTGTCCTCAATGGTGAAAAACTGAAACCATTTCCACTAAGATCAGGAACAAGACAAGGTTGCCCAGTCTCACCACTATTATTCAACATAGTTTTGGAAGTTTTAGCCACAGCAATCAGAGAAGAAAAAGAAATAAAAGGAATCCAAATCGGAAAAGAAGAAGTAAAGCTGTCATTGTTTGCAGATGACATGATACTCTACATAGAGAATCCTTAAGATTAGAGTCATTGGGAAATTTAGGAGTCATAGGAGTCATCCTATGCAATGATGACTACCATAATCCCCATTTTGCAGATGAGGAAATTGAGTCATAAAGCTAATAAATGACAGACCTGGGTTCAAACCCAGGTAGTCTGGCTCCAGAATCTCTACTCTTAACCACTTTGCTGTATTACCACCAATGAGATGGGGAGAGGGACATTTTGCTGTAAAGAAGATGTAATAAAGATGGGAGAAGAGTAGATGTTAAGAAATTAAATAATGGGGTAAAAAATGGAGAAGGAAAAAATAAGGGCAATTAAAAGTAAAAGACTGGAGGAGAGGGAAAAATAGTAAGAAGGAGAATGAAGATAAGGAATCATGGACAAACAAAAAGTGGAAACAGAAAGTCAGTCTATGTGGATTGGGAGATAAGGTGGACCCAGGAAGGCCTGAAGAAAGGCTGCCATGTCAGGCAGGATGCAGAGAACAAATGAGGGAAGGCGATTCTTACATGATGGTGAAGGCGCCATTGTAGGTGTTAGACTCTGGCTCATGCACTCTGTGGAGCTTTCTCTTTGGGCTGAGAACAACACACGACAGTGTCTCATTTTTGCAGCTACAGAGCTCACATATGCTGATGTTTGTGGTGGCATTCTGTTCTGGCTGCTTCTTTTCTGGGGTATATTTTACATCAGGAATACCTGTGGATACTGAATACTGAGTCAAAGGAAAAAGTACTGTGTCAGATGGCCTTGGTTGCTGAGATATGTTAACTGCTAAGTCCACAGGTGGAACTGTGTCTTGAGTCAGGTGTAGTTGTGCAAGTGTCACCTCAGGGTGTTTTGGAGGGGGAGCTATAGTCTGCCATAGGGATGTAGAATGTCCAACCTCCATAGTGGGTTCTGGAGTTGTGGTTTGCTCTAGGTCCACATGATGAACTGTGACACTGGATGATGTTGAATGCTGACCTTGATCCTTACTTGGGATTGGAACTGTCACCTCCTGCTGGAATGGAGATTGAACTACAACCTCCTGAGGTGCCTCTGGAGGCTGAGTTGGGGTCTCCTGCATGATTGGAGAATGTACAGTCTCCATATTGGATCCTACAGTAACGGTAAGTTCCACATCCATAGGTTGAATTGTGACTTGAGTCAGCCTTGGCTGTGCAAGTGTCACCTCAGGGTATTTGGAGGGGGAGCTGTAGTCTGCTGCTGGGCTGTAGAATGTTCAGACTCTGTAGTAGGTTCTGGAGTTGTGGTAAGCTCCAGCTCCAAAGGTTTAACTGTGATACTGGGTGATGTTGGATGCTCAGCATGATCCTGATCTGGTGCTGGAACTGTCACCTCGGGGTACAATGGAGACTGAGCTACAACTTCCTTAATGAGCTCTGGAGGCTGAGTTTGGGTCTGCTGCATGGTTGGAGAAGGTTCAACCTCCATATTGGATTCCAGAGTTAACATAAGTAAGAGGTTCAAAGGTTGAACTGTGACCTCAGTCAAGGTTGGATGCTGAGCCTGAACTTGCTCTGGATTTGGAAGTGTCACCTTGGGGTATGTTGGAGGAACTATAGTCTCCTGCAGGGGTGTGGAATGTTCAGCCTCCATAGTAGGTTCTGGAGTTGTGGTAAGCCCCTGGTCTAAAGGTTGAACTGTGACACTGGGTGATGTTGGAGGCTCAGTGTGATCCTGATCTTGTGTTGGAAAAATTGGGTTCTGATATACTGGAGGCTGAGCTACAAAAACCTCCTTAGGTGGTTATGGAGGCTGGGTTAAGGTCTGCTGCATGGTTGGAGAAGCTTCATCCTCCTTAGTGGGTTCTGGCCTTATGGTCAATTGAAGGTCCAAAGGTTGAACTGTGACCTCAGTCAAGGTTGGATGCTGAGCCTGAACTTGCTCTGGATTTGGAAATGTCACCTCGGGGTATGTTGGAGGAACTGCAGTCTGCTGCAGGACTGCGGAATGTTCAGCCTCCGTTGTAGGTTCTGGAGCTGTGGGAAGCCCCTGGTCCAAATGTTGAACTGTGACACTGGGCAAGTTTGAATGCTGAGCTTGATCCTGTCCTAGTGTTGCAACTGGCATCTCATAATGCACTCGAGTTTGTGCTACAACCTCCTTAGGTGGCGCTGGAGGCTAAGATGGGGCCTCCTGCTGGGCTGGAGAAGGTTCTGTCTCTTTCAGGGGTTCCAGAGGTAGGTCTGGGAACTCCTGTTGGACTAGAGAAGACTCCGTATTCTCAGGGGGCTGTAGAAGCTGAGGAAGGGTCCCTTGAGGGACTAGAAATGGTTCCACTTTTGCAGGGAGCTCTGGTGACTGAGCCTGAAGCTCCTGCTGTGTGGGAGAAGGTACCACCTCCTTAGGGGGCTCAGGAGATATAGCTGAGCCCCCCTGGGCAACTGGAGACTGAGCTGGGGGCTCCTCGTGGACTAAACAAAGCTCTATCCCTCCAGGGGGATCTGGAGTCTGAGTAGGGTCCTCCTGCTGCACTGGAGGATGTTCAACCTCTTTAGTGGGCTCTAGAGTTAAGACAACCGCCAGATCCACGGGTTTAACTGTCATATTAGGCAACACTGGATGTTCAACTTCACCTGGACCTAGAGGTGAGAATGTCACTTCATTATGTACTGAAGGTTGAGCTGCACCATCTGTAGAGGCCCCTGGAGGCTGAGTTGGGTGCTGATGCTGGACTGGAGAAGGTCCAACCCACTCAGTGTGCTTCGGATGCTGAGCTGAGCTCTCCTGCTGCCTTGGAGAAGGTTCAGTTTCCTCAGGAAGCTCTTCAGGTTGAGTTGGGGCTCCCTGCTGTACTGGAGAAGGTTCAACATTTTCAGAGGGGGTTGGATGCTGATCTGAAACCTCTTGCTGGACTGACAAAGCTTCCACCTGCTCAGGGGACACTGTAGACTGAGCCGAGGTTTCTTGTTGGGGTGGAGAAGTTTCAACCTCATTAGTGAACGCTGGAGTTACGATAAGTGCAAGATCCACAGGTTTAACAGTGACATCGGGCCGCTGCAGAAGCTGACCTTGATCCTGACCTAGAGGAGAAACTGTTGTCACATGATGCTCTGGAGAGAAAACTACAGTCACATTAGAGAGCTCTGGAGACTGGGTTGGAGAGGAGTCAACCTCACCAGGAGACTGTGGAGGCTGAGCTGTGGCTTCCTGCTGAGGTGGAGAAGGTACAAGCTCAGGAGCCTGTGCATGCTGATCTGGAGTCTCCTGCTGGGTTGTGGCAGGTATAACTTCTTCTCCAGGATGCTCTGGATACTGAGCTGGGGTCTCCTCTTGTACTGAAGGTTTATTATGTGTACCGGCTTCTGGAGATTCGGCTGGTGCATCCTGTTGAACTGGTAAAGGTTCAACCTCCTCAGGTGGCTGTGAAGGCAGCGTGGGGGCCTCATGCTGGGTTGTAGAAAATTCTGCATTAGTAAGGGGCACTGAGGGCTGAGCTGAAGGCTTGTGCTGATTTGGAGAAGGTCCCACCTCTGGAGTGGGTTCTTTTGTTATGGTAAGCTCCACATCTGCAGGTTTGACAGCGACACTGGATAAGTTTGAATGCTGAGCGTGATGGTGACTTGGAGGTGAAACTGTCATTTCATGATGCTCTGGAGGTTGAGCTGGCTGTTTCTGTTGAGTTGCAGAAGGTTCCACCTCCCCTCAAGAAGGCTCTGGAGGCTGAGCTGATTGCTCCTGCAGGGTTGCAGAAGGTTCTGTCTCCGCTGGAGTCAGAGCTGGGATGTCCTGCTGGGTTGAAGAAGATGCTGCCTCATTAGGGGCTCTGGAGACTGAGCTGAGGCTTTCTCCTGGGTTGCAGAAGTTTCAGCTTCTCCAAAAGACTCTGAAAGCTGAGCTGGGGTCTCCTGCTGGGTTGCTGGCTTCACCTCCTCAGGAGGCTCTGTAGGCTCAGAAGGCTGAGTCGGTTGTTCCTGTTCACTTGGAGAAGGCTCAGCTTCCACAAGAGGCTCTGGAGGCTGACCTGTGGTCTTCTGCTGGGTTGGAGAAGGTTCAACTTCCCCAGGGGGCTCAGAAGGTGGAGCTGATTGCTCCCGCTCACGTGAAGGCTCAACCTCTCCAGGAGGCTCTGGAGGCTTAGCTGAGGTCTCTTGTTGGGTTGGAGAAGATTCTGTCTCCTCTAGATGCTCAAGAGGTGGAGCCAGGTCCTCCTGCTGAGCTGTAGGAAATTCAGCTTCCGGAGTGGGCTCTGGAGTGATGCTAAGTTCCAAATCCAGAGGTTGAAGTGTCACACTGGGCAAGTTTGAATGAGCGTGATGCTGAACGCCAGGTAGAGATGCTACCTCAGCACTCACTGGAATTTGAAGTACATACTCAGTAGGGAACTCTGGAGCCTGAGTTGGGGCCTCTTGATGGAGCAGAGAAGGTTCAACCTCCTCAGGGAGCTCTGGAGGCTGAGATAGGGCCTGCTGCTTGACAGGAGAAGGTTCAACCTCCTCGAGGCTCTCTGGAAGCTGAGATAGGGCCTCCTGCTGGAGTGGCGGAGGTTCAACCTCTTCAGGGCTCTTTGGAGGCTGAGATGTGTTCTCCTGCTGGACTGGAGAAGGTTCAACCTCTTTAGTTACCTGTGGAGTTATGGAAAGTGCCAGATCCAGAGGTTTAACAGTGGCATTGTACAAGTTTGACTGCTGAGTTTCATTTACCCCATGATGTGCTACTGGTCGAACTACAACCTCCTTAAGTGTCTCCAAAGGCTGGGCTAAGGCCTACTGAGGACTTGAAGTTTCTAGTTCCTCAGGGGCCTCTGAAGGCTGAGATGGAGCCTCCTGCTGAACTGGAGGTGGTTCTACCTCTTCAGTGGACTCTGGATGTTGAGCCTGGGCTTCTGCCTGGGGTGAAAAAGATTCAACCTCCTCAGGGGTCTGTGGATGCTGAGCAGGGGCCTCTTTCTGGGGTAAAGATTCAACCTCCTCAGAGAGCTCTAGATGACGAGTTTGGGCCTCCTGCTGGGATGGAGAAATTTCAGCTTCCACAGGGGGCTCTGGAGGTTCATCTGGGCTCCCTAGAAAATCTGTAGGTAGGCTGTACTCAGGATAAAAGGCATGCATACTGGGATCTAAATAATCACCCTGCAACTGTTGTTCTAGACCCTGAGTTTTTTTTGAAATTGGCCTGTAGTTTCAACAACTTTGGCAAGCCATCGATGCTGAACTAGATCTTTCTTCAGGTTTGGGGGTGAAACAAGAAACTTCATTGGTTTTGAGCTCTTACTACCTAGAGGTGGAACAAGTATTTCAAATGATTGGTGACCTGCAGCCTGATCTAGACCTATGTTTTTCGTCTTATATTTGCATTGAGAAGGCAGAACCAAGGCCTGATTCTGATTTCAATCCAGCACTGGAACTTCCTCTGGGAGCTTTTGATGTTGGGTTTGCTTGTTATTCAGATCCTGATGTGGAACACCAAACTGAACTGGCCCTGTAGGCAGCTCTCCAACTGAATCCGTGTCCGGGTATGGAACCTCAGTCTCAGTCAACTCCTGATGAGGCGGGGCCAACATCTGGACTGGAGACGAGGACGTCAAGTAATTAAAGCCCCCGGCTGCTGCCAGGGGTGTAAGGGCATGGGGCAATTTAGGAGGGGGGTCTGAGGCGTATGAAGACCAAGCCTCGGTCAGGCGCGCAGGGTTGGGGGTCACCTGGACGGGGTCCAGGGCCCACTCCGGAGGCTGAAATGCCTGGACTAGAAACCACAGTTGTTGCCACGTGAGGAAGAGCCGTGGCAACCAAAGGCGCAGCTGAGACATAACACGCGGCGGCTCCCAGGCGCAGTGACCCAGGCCACTGAGGAGCCAGAGCCACATCCTGCGTCCGAGCTGAACTGCTATGCCAGCGCCGATGCTAGAGCTCACATTAGCACCTGCACGCCCCTCCCCCATCTAACGTCCAACCTATTATTTACGACATCTTTAGTTCTGCCACCGTTATTAGGTTCGTGTGGAGATCCAATGCGCGCCACCAGAGTGGGCCTTTTTCCCAGAGACCCCAGTGCGCAAGCCATCCTTCCCCTTGCAAAGGCGACAATTACCTCCTGCCGGGCCCTCTTCCCAAGCACTCCCTGCCCTCCCTGGCCCCAAACAATGAGGCAGGATTTGGGCTGCAGACCCGAGTGACCCCAAACTCCAGCAGCCCAGGTGTGGATGGGGGTTTGGGAGGATGCTGAGCTTCCCAAGGAAACCACAGGACCTGGCATTCTGGGAAATTCAAAAGTGCTAGTCCAGTTCTGGCAATGTGAACTCTTCCTCCTCAAAGCTGAAGCCTGAGAGACATTCTTCCTCCCTTTGGCCACACGGCTGACAAGAAAAGTAGCTGACCTGCAAAATGAGCACCAGTTATGGTGGCGGGAGGGGAACACACCTTACAATTATTGTAAAATGTTGCGTATATATGTCCATGCTACTCTCTCACTTTGTCACAGCAGCTCGGTGGTTTGTGACCACCTAGAGGGGTGGGATACGGAGGGTGGGAAGGAGGGAGACGCAAGAGGGAAGAGATATGGGAACATATGTATATGTATAACTGATTTACTTTGTTATAAAGCAGAAACTAACACACCAGTGTAAAGCAATTATACTTCAATAAAGATGTTAAAAAATAAAAATAATATAAAAAAGTAAAAATAAAATGGTGCCATTTCCTCCAAACTCTCAGTATTCACATCTCATTATTAATTCACCACTCTATTATTAGGGGTTACCACTGAATCAGTGATGACTCCAGAACTTCTGTAGGAAGGGTTTGGGGCAGGTGAGCAATTCATTCTGGGAAAGAGAGTCTAAAACCAAGTGAATGGCCCTTTACATTAGCATGGAAAACTTCCCCCATCCCACCTTGTCTCAACAGAGCCATTAATCTAGAAAAAACTACAGTGTCGCTTTTCAGAGGTCTACCCTGTGTTCAAACATGGAGAAGACACTTAGAATGCTAAAGTCAGCATGGTAAGTAATTTTCTTCAAATACTGTAACTAGCTCCCAGTTTACTTTCTTCACAGTCCTTTTCATAATCTATTTAATTTTAGTCCTTTTTAATTGTCTGGTACACCTTTAACACCTAAACTCCAAGAGAGAATGAGCTTCATCTTATTTCCAGTGCCTAGCACATAATGGTTTCTAAATGGAACTGATTCCAAGATTGGCCTCATTTAGGAATGGATCTGTTGTTATAATCAGGTTTCCGAAATCTTTAGTATCAATACGGAATCCTTTCCTCTCACATTTCACAGGAAGCTAGACTTCTTAAAGCCCAAACATGGATACGTTTGAAGTTTCCTTGACGATTTAAATTGAATTAAAATAATTATTTTGTACAGGAAAAATTTTCAAAATTTTTACATTTTTCAGAACATAACCACCTTTTCTTTCTCTACTCTCTTCCCTTCAAAACAAACTTTGCAACATTGGGGTGAGTTAAATAATCACAAATCTAGCCCCAAATTAAGCTCTCAATGACATGAAACACATTTTTTGCTCCTTTTTAATAAAAATCCTATATTCAGTACATTAATGTTTTCTTTTAGAAATTACATTGACAACTTAATCCCTAATTCGAGGCATCCATATAATTGATTTACAGAAAGGTTCTTCGGCAAAATATTTAACACAAGATATATATGAGATGCTGAGACCTGGGTAATATACCTTACTTGAAAGGCGTGAATACTTTTTAAACACTGTAGCATAATCACACTTAAGGCCATAGTTACTTTGTTCCCAAATCCCTGCAATTCTATTTGAGGGGAGTTCTAAAAGGCCTGTGTCTTCTCCTGTGTCCACAACTGTAGACGTACACTGATGGCCCTCAATCCTGCTCTCCAAACTTCAAATAAGGGGCCAGAGACAAGGCTCGGGACTTGGAAAAGTCCTAGAAATTCCCTGCCTCAAAAGCAGTTTCAGAGTTTCATATTTTCCTAAGGATGACAGAGCTGAGTAGACATGCCAAAGTCTTCCACATCCTGCTGGTTGTTTTGAATTATGGCTACACTGGCTGTGTACCCCTTGAGTTTTTATCTCCACATACTTGAATTAAATCCTGTAGTTCCTCTTTGGTTCTAGCATCTGTGACCTCTTCACAGGGTCTATATGCCACAGCTATTTTACCACTTTCTGAAATAAAGTTAACAAGGATCAATTCAGAAGTTTTCTTGTTGTAAAATTTCCTGTATACAATGGTAGCACCCAATAATTAGACATTCTTTTGATTTCTAAAAGCAGAAAATAAGAGCATTTTCCTAGAAGTTTCCTCATCTGACACTTCAGTTTTTATCATAATTATTTGTGAAAAAATATATAAGAAGTGCCAACTTTGGTTCAAAAACCTTTATGATCTTAGAAATAAGAACTAAGGAATAATGACACAGGAATTAAAAGCTGTGGAAACAAAAACGTTCAATCACAATACAATTAAATAGGAAGGCATTAGGTGGGGGTCAAAGTGAGTTCAAACCTGGGATAGATACCACTGGACTATAATAGATATTTCATATTAGAAACAAGGCAAGTGCCTACTCCTTGGGACCAAAATTCTACCAGATACAATGAACAAAGCTTTGGAGACAGAGACAGAGAGAGAGAGCATTTGAACACTCTACTGGCAGAAACTGGCCCATGTATCTTTTGGACAATACAGCTTTCCTCAAGGCAAGCTAGAGCCACCAGGCTTTTTGGTTTAAGGAGTTTTGAGTACATATAAGCAATACCTTGCATATTAGGGACAAACAACCCAGACATTTAGTTTGGTTCTTAAAGGTTGTTACCCAGAGTTGACAGCTGATGGAGATTCTGCCTGATGACCAGGGAAGTCAAACTTCACTGGAAAGACTGCCCAGGCTGGAAGGCCAAGACCAATCCAGGGTCAACTCTTACAAGCAAATAAGGTCTCTGACAACTTAGCTAGGATTTCTCAGTCTCTAAGCCTGCAGGGCTGTGAAGCAGGGGAGCAATTCTGTTCCGGGAATCTACTAATCATAAAGTTTCCTTTGGGCACAGCCTGTGACATTCTCATGGCTGTATAACTCGATAGGGAACACAGTCAACGCTATTCAGTAACATGACCCCTTTCAAGGCTCACAAAAACGTAGCCGATTATTATATGAGAATCATATTCACCCAATATATCAGAAATGAAAACTGAAATTAAATGGATTCCAAAAACATAATCTAATAAACTCTTCAACAAGAAAACAACAATGATAATAATAATAGTCAATATATTTTGTCTGCTTACTATGTTTCAGGCATAGTTCTAAGATTTTGACATTCATCATCTCATTTCCTCTTACAATATCCCCCATTAGGTGATAAGCTGAATTACTAACCCTATTTGCAGATAAAGAAATTGCAGCTTAGAGATATTAAATACCTTCAAATGTCTCTGGCTAGGAAAACCTAAAATTGCAACAACAACAACAAAAAAATCTGAGAGACAAAGGTAGGACTCAAACACAGGTGTCCAAGGCTTATAATCACTACACTATTCTGTATGATAAGCAAGCAATTGAGGAAGAACTGGATCAAACACTTTCTGTATGAACTGAGGCAAGTCATTCTACATCTAAACACCGGGGACAATAATAGTTGCTGTCGTTTTTCTCGTAAATGCCACAAAGAACAAATTTAAGACTGATGCTGTGAAAGCATCTGGTGAATGAAAGAATATGTAATGTTTTAGATAACCATTATTTTCATCCAATTCACTTTTCAAATAAGTTGATTTGCTCACTGAAACTGAAGCACTTCAAGGACAGTCAAAAAGGTCTTTCCTAAAACCACAATCAGCAGTTTCTGGAATGCATCTGTCATAGCCTTCTGAATAGCAAGCTTCTGGGTTACCTTCCTTTTCATAAGGAATGATAATGACCCTAAATCCAACCAAAACAGATGAATTTAAAATGCCTATCTGAATAACTGATTTCTAGGTTATATGGTTAAAACTAAAAATGCATCTGTGATTCTTAGATCATTATCTTCGTGATTAAGGGCAGGCACAACACTGGGGTACGGTTGAATGTCTCTGTTGTAGGTATACCCTGCCATGGCACATTTTTACTGCTCAGATCTATTCTGGAAGTTCCTAAAATACTCGATGGGAAATGCAAACCAAGAACGTGGCACAAATCTCATATTACTCACAGATTTCAAATGGACAAGCTGAGGCTACACTGCTACAGACCCTGCTCTCCTGTGCGTAAAGGGCTGGATTCATACAGTGAGATAGACTTGGTGGTAGTGCAGATGACCTGGCCTCTCCTCAACCATCACCCACTCAGGTGGATGGTGGAACATCCTCCACTCCATTCGCGAACAGTTCTGCCTCTGATGTAAAACCCTAAGCTCAAGTGCCATGGATTCTAGGAAAAAACTCAGTACCAATGGAAATCCCCTTTCTAGGGATCTACATTTGCTTTTTCCGCTCAGGCCCTTCTATAGGAGGCAAAGGACTAAACATTTACACAAGAGTTTATTGTACTGAACCCCGACTGATACAAATACCTCCTGGGTTTGCTCTAAGAATTCAGGGAGGTCACGAGAGGACTAAGCAGCAGGGCCTGGCATGGGGTTAGTTTAGTCAGCGCTTAATAAACATTGTTATCATCATCATTGCTGTCACCATTGTTCCATTCCAAATGTGTGTCCATCTTGGCCCTTGGGATGCAGCTGAAAATGATAGACAGGCTTCATTCTCCAAAAGATCTTATGATCCAGAGGATTTAAAATGAGATTCATTTTTATGGTTGATTTTTAATGATCAATGATAGTTCTTTTAAAATAGTACTCTATTGCTTTTTTTGGAAAAATTAAAAGCTGGTCAACCAACACCACCAGTTCCCTCATTTTAATTTTTTTATATCTATGAATACCAAAGCCTGGGAATCTCTGTTCTAGATGGCATCCCCAGTCGCCTGACATGATAGCCTTGTTCTCAGAGGCCAGGCCTCACGGCTCTGGGAGCAGACCCTGAGCTTCGTGAACCAGGAGAGCATAACTCCTTCTTCTATTACTCGCCCTTGACCCAGTGACTGGCAGGACCTGGTCTCAGGGAAGCAGGATGAATGAATGAACAATGAGGTGCCTTGCCTGACACTGTTTTCCTGGCCCTGCATCTAGGCCAGTATTTTTCAACCATGCCTGGCATTAGAATCATCTGGGAGCTTTAAAAAATTCTGATGCCCAGGATTCAATTCCAGAGGTCATGATTTAATTAGTCTGGGGTGTACTCCTGACCTTTGTATTTTTTAAAGTCCCTTTGATCCCCTGTCATTGGCTTTAATAATCACTTCCTGCAGGACTCAATGCTATAACGATTAGCTACACGTATGTACAGCTACTAGAATGAATTGCTGTGGTCCCAGTCATTGGCCGAGAGGCAGCAACATCAACCAGTTTAAGTTTAGTCTTCCTTTTTTGCCTTTCCCACCCTTGGAGAGGCAGGAATCACAAGGTGTTGGGTGAAGACCCAGTGACCCAATGAGCTGGCAGAGGTTCCTCTTTTCCCCCTTTATTTCCAGGATCTGCCTCTTGGGCTTCACTGAAGCTGTCCCCCTGGCACTTGCCAAAAAGCTTGGTTCATTCTGACTTGTTGGGAGTGGCGGGAGTGAAATCCTTGGGAAAGACAGCCTCTGTGCAATCCCCTGCTCTTCAAGAACAGGTAGACATGTTGCTATTATTGTGTAAAAAATGTTTATTGCTGGAGCCTTTCATGTGTTCCTAATGTAGAGAGAGGAGTTCTGCATATTTCCATTTTGCTTCAGCAGGAGTCTCGGGTTATGGGAGCTGACTCCTTCCTGTCCCAGGCAGCTTGGTGGCAGCAGATGGAATCAACTCCAGTCACTGTAGTCAAGGTTTCACACCTGGGCTGGGGAATCAGAGATGGAAAAGAGCCAGGTCCTGCCTTCCAAGTGTTCACAGCGTAGTCCAACACGGCAATAATTACAGGGCAGCAAAAATAACTGCAAACCCAGAAGCATTAACAGGGCAAAGGCAGATGGTGGGGAGAACCGACTCACTCTTTCCAGGTTGAGTAACACTGGAGTCTTCAATGGAGAATGGACATTTGCCAAGTGGAGAAGGAGGGGAAGGGCATGCCTGACAGAGGGTACAGTATTGGCAAAAGCACAGAAGCAGGTTGTGGGGCACACAGGGGGAGGGACAGCAGCAGAAGTCAGAAGAGGCCAGGTTGTGAAGGTCCGCCCAGCCAGGCTCAGGAACTGGAATTTGGTTCTGGGGGTATGAGAAGCCATGAAGTGTTTTTTAAAAGAATTAAAAAAACTTTTTATTGAAATATAGTTGATTTACTGTGTTGTGTTAGTTTCAGGTGTACAGCAAAGTGATTCAGTTATATATATATATATATATATATATATGCTTTTTTAGATTCCTACTAAAAAAAATTATTTATTTATTTGGCTGCACTGGATCTTCGTTGCATCATGTGGGATCTTTAGTTGCTGCATGCGAGCTCTTAGTTGCGGCATGTGGGATCTTCTAGTTCCCTGACCAGGCATTGAACCTGGGCCCCCTGCATTGGGGGTCTTAGCCACTGGACTACCAAGGAAGTCCCTAGATTTTTTTCCATTATAGGTTATTACAAGATATTGAGTATAGTTCCCTGTGCTATACAGTAGGTCCTTGTTGTTTATCTATTTTATATATAGTAGTGTGTTAGTCCCAAACTCCTAATTTATCCCCCACCCCCCTTCCCCTTTGGTACCATAAGTTTGTTTTTGAGTCTGTGAGTCTATTTCTGTTTTGCAAATAAGTTCATTTGTATCATTTTTTTAGATTCCACATATAAGTGATATCATATAATATTGGTCTTTGTCTGACTTACTTCACTTAGTATGATAATCTCTAGGTCCATCCATGCCAAATGGCATTATTTCATTCTTCTTTTATGGCTGACTAATATTCCATTGTGTATACATACCACATCTTCTTTATCCATTCATCTGATGATGGACACTTAGGTTGTTTCCATGTCTTGGCTATTGTAAATAGAGCTGCTATGAACGTTGGGGTGCATGTATCTTTTTGAATTATGGTTTTCTCCAGATATGTGCCGAAGATTGGGATCACTGGGTCATGTGGTAAGTCTATTTTTAGTTGTCTGAGGACCCTCCATACTGTTCTCCACAGTGGCTGCACCAATTTACATCCCCACCAACAGTGCAGGAGACTCCTTTTTTGCCATGGAGGGTTTTAAGCAAGGCAATAAATTACTAGGATTTGCCTTGTGGTGGGATTCCAGGCAGGACCGGCATGGCGGAGGGCACAGGTGTGGATTCAGATGGCCCAGAGTCTGGGACTTCCCTGGTGGTCCAGTGGTTAAGACTCCTGGCTTCCATTGCAGGGGGAGTGGGTTCAATCCCTGTTTGGGGAAGATCCTGAATGCCTCACAGTGAGGCAAAAAAAAAAAAAAAGTAGGTCAGATGGCCCAGATTCTTTTTTTTTTTTTAACATTTTTATTGGAGTATAATTGCTTTACAATGTTATGTTAGTTTCTGCTTTGGCCCAGATTCTTATCCCAGCTGTGCTGTGTGAATGACCAACTATCCTTGGACTTGTCTCACTTCTTTGACCCTCATTGTCTTATAAAATGTGTATGATGATAAGTTATAATACTGTCCCAAGACTGTCCAGAGGCACAGATAGAGCAGGGGATATAAAGGAAATGTGAGAAATTGTGCTTGAGCAATTGTGCCTATTTTTGGTGCTGGGGTACAGGGTTTAGAATCCTTCTAAGTGCCAGAAAGGAAGAGGGGAAATATGAAGGAGGCTGGCTGTGCTCAGCATGGCAGCAGATGTGAGGCTTTCTAACCCCCTGTAAAATCTATGCTTCCCTCCACCCCTCTCTTGCAAGGCTTCTGTGCCCACTGTAGGTGGCTTGTCTAGGGTATTTTCCAGGCAGAGTCCACTTCTAGGGGACACATTGACTCCTCAGACCAACTGGACATTTCTCTTTCCTTCCCAGAGAGGGATGGGGGATAGGCAGTCTGCTCTTGGGAGCTACCAAGATGTGACTGTCTGTCCTGGTGCTAGGGAGATGTAAAAGTGACATGCATGTGCCCCGAAGAACTTCATGGCTCCAAGGACATTCAGGCCAAAATCAAGGGAAGTTAAGAAATACAGCCAGGCTTCTTGCTGAGGTCAGTGGTTTAGATTGTCACAAATGGGTTAGGGTAGGGTGGGTATGCCTAGTGGGCAGCTCTAAGGATTGGGTAGGAGGGGTGACCACCATCTCAGTCACTTGTCCCTGCACGAGGCACTTAAGACTTTCTTCATTTCAAATTCCTGTCCTGCCACATACTTGCTGTGTGACCTTAGGAAAGTCCCACAACCTTTCTGGGCTTTATTTTCTTCATTTGCAAATGGAGGTTTTGAGATCCTTTATAGGTCTAAATTTTTGTGATATTAATAACTACACCTAATAATTGGAAATAAAATTGGACTTTGGTAATAAGAAATTATACTTGGATCAAGCAACTGGATATGGAACAATTTATTTTAATGTGTTTTAGGGTCCTCATTCTTCTCAAAGGCTTCTGGTTAGCTCATAGGCCTATGGTATGACTGGTGATTTGAACACAACTTGTGTGGGCCCAAGATGGAGGGAGTCTTAGCCTAGTGGTTTTCAAACTCTAGCAAGCATCGAAATAATAAATGCCCCAAACTTGAGGGAGCTGAGTGAGACTCTTCCTTATTGTGTTAGTTTGCTAGGTATGCCATAACAAAATACTACAGACTGGGTGGCTTAAACAACAGACATTAGTTTTCTCATAGTTCTGGAATCTGGAAGTTTAAGATTAAGGTGCCAGCAGGATTGGTTTCTCCTGAGGCCTCTCTCCTTGATTTGTCTCTGCCTTCTTGCTGTGTCTCCTCAGTGGCCCTTCCTCTGTGCATGCCCTCTCCTGGTGTCTCTCCCTCTTCTTATAAGGATATCAGTCCTATTGAACTAGGACCCCACCCTAATGACCTCATTTAACCTTAATTACCTCCTTAGAGGTCTTCTCTCCAGCTATAATCACATTGGGAGTTAAAGCTTCAATCTACACAGTCTATCATACACATTCAGACCGTAACACTTACAACCAAAAAATCCTAGCATTGTGTGGAGGTAGAATTAATGCCAGAAGAGCTGAGTTCAAGTTGACTCCTTCCCTGACTCAGCACTTCTCTTAGACTAGCTCCTTCCTTTTCTGGGCCTGGCTTTTAGAGTGCAATGAGGGGGTTTGAGCAGAACACCCCCAAAGGCCCCTTCCAGCTGAGTCATTCTAGGGTCCTAAGGGTCAGGACACAATCTCGGGTAAGAGGAGCCCAGTGGGTCCTGTGTCTGTGCCTTGAAGATTCCCGGGGCAGGGTTCACAGGTGGACTTAGGTGAGTGCGGTCTAGAGTTGCTGCCCTGCACAGTTTCTGGGTCTGATTTTTTATGACAAATCAAAAATTTTCTCTTTGCAATGACTTCAGTGGCAGAATCCCTACTGCCACACTCTTATGGGGTTTCTTTCACACACTCATGCCTTAATGGCTTTAGAAAACCACTCCCAATCAACCAGCTTGGATGTTGTAATCTTGCACAGACAAAAGAATGAGGCATTGGGCTTCCCTGGTGGCACGGTGGTTGAGAATCTGCCTGCCAATGCAGGGGACACGGGTTCGAGCCCTGGCCTGGGAGGATCCCACAAGCCGCGGAGCAACTAGGCCCATGAGCCACAACTACTGAGCCTGCACGTCTGGAGCCTGTGCTCCGTAACCAGAGAGGCCGCGATAGTGAGAGGCCCGCGCACCGCGATGAAGAGTGGCCCCCGCTCGCCGCAACTAGAGAAAGCCCTCGCACAGAAACGAAGACCCAACACAGCCAAAAATAAATAAATAAATAAATAAATAATTAAAAAAAAAAAAAAAAAAAAGGATGAGGCATTTCCCCAGGAATCCCAGTGTGGAGAGAAAAGCACGAGGCTGGGGGACAGGAGTCTCAGGTCCCAGCTCTGTTACATACTTACCTATACAGCCTTGGACAGACCTTCCTGGCTTTGGACCTCAGTCTCCCTCTCTGTAAAATGGATTAGGGTAAGCTCATTGTTCTCTGGGCAGCAGGGATGGGAGATGTCCCCCTCCCCCCCAGCTCTATTGAGATATAATTCATATATATAGCACTTGTGTAAGTTCAAGGTCTACAATGTGCAGATTTGATACACTTATATTGCAATAAGATTACCACCACAGCGTTCGTAATACCTCCATCACATCACATGACTACTATTTCTTTGTTTTTGGTGAGAACATTTAAGACCTACTATCTTAGCAACTTTCAAGTATATAATACATTATTATTAACTATAATCACCATGCTGTACATCAGATCCCCAGAACTTATCCTTTTTATAACTAGGAGTTTATACCCTTTGACCAACATCTACCCATTTCCCCCACCCCCTGGCCCCTGGTAACCACCATTCTAGTCTCTGTTTCTTTGAGTTTGACTATCTTAGATTCCACATATAAGTGAGATCATACAGTATTTGTCTGTCTCTGTCTGGTTTATTTCACTTAGCATAATGTTCTGAGGTCCATCCATGTTGCAAACGGCAGGATTTCCTTCTTTCTTATGGCTGGATGATAGTCCACTATGTATATATAAATACCATAACTTCTTTATCCATTCATCTGTTGACAGACACTTAGGTTGTTTCCATATCTTGGCTATTGTGAATAATGCTGCAGTGAACATGGGGGTGCAGATAGGGAGATAGTTGAGTCCTCTTTGACATGGATGTCTTATGATTCTTCACTCACTCTAAGAGCAACTCTTTTCTTTTCATATTCAAATAGCTTGCCCCTTGCATCTCTTTTCTCTTTTACCCCATCAAGTGGGCATCACTCAAAGTTCTTTTTAAGATTTTACGACTTTTCTGAAATTTTTTTCCAAGTCTGACTTGCTCTTTGATCCAGCCTTTGTGTTTTTCTTTGGTGGTGTGCGTAGGAGGGGAGCGGACCGCTCGGGGTGAAGGCTTCCTTCTGGGCCACTGACAGCTGCTGTGGCCACACAGGGGTAGCACTGCTGCTGCTGTTTCTGCAGAGGCAGAGTTAGGTTTTGATCATATTACTCTGGTTTGAGAGCTGTTGTCTGGCTGCTCATGGGACAAGGACTTTGAGTTTCTTTGTGTATCACCCTGTAAAGAATTTTCCTTGCCACTTCACACTGGACCCTAAACTCTTTGAAGGGATGGGCAGCTGCAATGCTGTTGAGTTTGAGTGCTGACAAATGACTAGAAGATCAGAAACTGGGGTATAGGAGATGGGAACCCTCCTTTATTCATACACACTATTTGTAGGAACTCTCACATTAGTGCCCTAATCCTTGAACCTTAATTTGTACTTATTTCCCAGGGCTGCTGTAACAAAGCACCTCAAACTAGGTGACTTCAAACAACAGATATCAAGGTGTCACAGGGCCATACTCTCTCTGAAACCTGTAGGGAAGAATCCTTCCTTGCCTCTTCCCAGCTTCTGGCAGTTGCTGGCGATCCTTGGTGGTCCTCAATTTGCAGCTGCATCACTTCCATCTCTGTCTCTGCCATTACATGGCATTTTTAGTTCATGTGTCTGTGTGTTTTCTTATAAGGACACCAATCATATTGGATTCAGGGCTCGCCCTGCTCCAGTATGACCTCATTTTAACTAATTGTATCAGCTATGACCCTGTTTGCAAATAAGGTCACATTTTCTGGTTCTGGGGGTTAGGACTTAAACATGTTTTTTAGCAGGGGAACACAGTTTAATGCATATCATCACTATAAGTGAGATCCTGATTTTTAAATTTAATTTAATTTAATTTTTTTTTATTTTGGGCTGCATTGGGTCTTCGTTGCTGCGTGTGGGCTTTCTCTAGTTGTGGCGAGTGGGGGCTACACTTCATTGTGATGCACGGGCTTCTCCTTGTGGTGGCTTCTCTTGTTCTGTATCATGGGTTCTAGGCATACGGGCTTCAGTAGTTGTGGCTCGTGGGCTCTAGAGCGCACGCTCAGTAGTTGTGGCGCACGGGCTTAGTTGCTCCACAGCATGTGGGATCTTCCCAGACCAGGGCTCAAACCCGTGTCCCCTGCATTTGCAGGTGGATTCTTAACCACTGTGCCACCAAGGTAGTCCCAGATATCCTGATTTTTATAGATGAGAAAACAGGTTCAGAGGAGTTTGTGACTCCTATAAATTCATATATATGGCAAGTGGCAGAGTCAGAATTTAGGGTGTAATTCTGGTTCTGATACCCATGCACGCTGCACTGTGACAGAACATTTCCATTCACAGACTGTGGACCACCTGGATCAGAAGCAGCTGGGGTTGGGAAGGCTGGTAAAACACACCTGGGACTGGGGAATCTGCATTTTTTTTACAGCTGTTTTATTTTATTTATTTATTTAAAAAAATTTTAGCTTTGTTGTAGTTCACCTTTTTTTCCAATGTTTTATTTTATTTTATTTTTAAACAACTTTATTGAAGTATAATTGCTTTACAATGGTGTGTTAGTTTCTGCTTTATAACAAAGTGAATCAGCTATACATATACATATATCCCCATATCTCCTCCCTCTTGCGTCTCCCTCCCACCCTCCCTATCCCACCCCTCAAGTGGTCACAAAGCACTGAGCTGTTCTCCCTGTGCTGTGCGGCTGCTTCCCACTAGCTATCTATTTTACATTTGGTAGTATATATAAGTCAATGCTAGTCTCTCACTTTGTCCCAGCTTACCTGTCCGCCTCCCCATGTCCTCAAGTCCATTCTCCACATCTGTGTCCTTATTCCTGTCCTGCCCCTAGGTTCATCAGAACCATTTATTTATTTATTTTTTAGATTCCATATATATGTGTTACCATACGGTATTTGTTTTTCTCTTTCTGACTTACTTCACTCAGTATGACAGACTCTAGTTCCCTCCACCTCACTGCAAACAACTCAATTTCGTTTTTTTTATGGCTGAATATTAGTCCATTGTATATATGTGCCACATCTTCTTTATCCTTTCATCTGTCAATGGACACTTAGGTTGCTTCCATGTCCTGGCTATTGTAAATAGAGCTGCAATGAACATTGTGGTAAATAACTCTTTTTGATTTATGGTTTTCTCAGGGTATATGCCCAGTAGCAGGATTCCTGGGTCCTATGGTAGTTCTATTTTTAGTTCTTTAAGGAACCTCCATACTGTTCTCCATAGTGGCTGCATCAATTTACATTCCCACCAACAGTGCAAGAGGGTTCCCTTTTCTCCACACCCTCTTCAGCATTTCTCGTTTGTAGATTTTTTGATGATGGCCATTCTGACGGGTGAGAGGTGATACCTCATTGTAGCTTTGATTTGCATTTCTCTAATGATTAGTGATGTTGAGCATTCTTTCATGTGTTTGTTGGCAATCTGTATATCTTCTTTGGAGAAATGTCTATTTAGGTCTTCTGCCCATTTTTGGATTGGGTTGTTTGTTTTTTTGATATTCAACTGCATGAGCTGCGTGTAAATTTTGGAGATTAATCCTGTGTCAGTTGCTTCATTTGCAAATATTTTCTCCCATTCTGAGGGTTGTCTTTTCATCTTTTTTAAGCTTTTGAGTTTCATTAGGTCCGATTTGCTTATTTTTGTTCTTATTTCCATTTCTCTAGGAGATGGGTCAAAAAGGATGTTGCTGTGATTTTTGTCATAGAGTGTTCTGCCTATGTTTTCCTCTAAGAGTTTTATAGTATTTAGCATTACATTTAGGTCTTTAATCCATTTTGAGTTTATGTTTGTGTACAGTGTTAGGGAGTGTTCTAATTTCATTCTTTTACATGTAGCTGTTCAGTTTTCCCAGCATCACTTATTGAAGAGGCTGTCTTTTCTCCATTCTAAAATCTTGCCTCCTTTATCAAAATAAGGTGACCATAAGTGCGTGGGTTTACCTCTGGGCTTTCTATCCTGTTCCATTGATCTATACTTCTGTTTTGTGCCAGTACCATACTGTTTTGATTACTGTAGCTTTGTAGTATACTCTGAAGTCTGGGAGCCTATTCCTCCAGCTCCGTTTTTCTTTCTCAAGATTGCTTTGGCTATTCGGGGTCTTTTGTGTTTCCATACAAATTGTGAAATTTTTTCTTTTAGTTCTGTGAGAAATGCCAGTGGTAGTTTGATAGGGATTGCATTGAATCTGTAGATTGCTTTGGGTAGTAGAGTCATTTTCACAATGTTGATTATTCCAATCCAAGAACATGGTCTGTCTCTCCATCTGTTTATATCATCTTTAATTTCTTTCATCTGTGTCTTATAGTTTTCTGCGTACAGGTCTTTTCTCTCCTCAGGTAGGTTTATTCCAAGGTATTTTATTCTTTTTGTTGCAATGGTAAATGGAAGTGTTTCTTTAATTTGCTTTCAGATTTTTCATCATTAGTGTACAGGAATGCAAGAGACTTCTGTGCATTAATTTTGTATCTTGCTTTTTTACCATATTCATTTATTACCTCTAGTAGTTTTCTGGTAGCATCTTTGGGATTCTCTATGTATAGTATCATGTCATCTGCAAACAGTGACAGCTTTACTTCTTCATTTCTGATTTGCATTCCATTTATTTCTTTTTCTTCTCTGATTGCTGTGGCTAAAACCTCCAAAATTATGTTGAATAATAGTGGTGATAGTGGGCAACCTTGTCTTGTTCCTGATCTTAGTGGAAATGGTTTCAGTTGTTCACCATTGAGAATAATGTTGGCTGTTGGTTTGTCATATATAACCTTTATTATGTTGAGGTAAGTTCCCTCTATGCCTACTTTCTAGAGGGTTTTTATCATAAATGGGTGTTGAATTTTGTCAAAAGGTTTTTCTGCAACTATTGAGATAATCATATAGTTTTTCTCCTTCAATTTGTTTATATGGTGTATCACATTGATTGATTTGTGTATATTGAAGAACCTTTGCATTCCTGGATAAACCCCACTTGATCATGGTGTATGATCCTTTTAATGTGCTGCTGGATTCTGTTTGCTAGTATTTTGTTGAGGATTTTTGCATCTATGTTCATCAGTGATATTGGCCTGTAGTTTTTTTCTCTGTCACATGTTTGTCTGGTTTTGGTATCAGGGTGATGGTGGTCTCGTAGAATGAGTTTGGGAGTGTTCCTCTCTCTGCTATATTTTGGAAGAGCTTGAGAAGGATAAGTGTTAGCTCTTCTCTAAATGTTTGATAGAATTTGCCTTTGAAGCCATCTGGTCCTGGGCTTTTGTTTGTTGGAAGATTTTTAATCACAGTTTCAATTTCAGTGTTTGTGATTGGTCTGTTCATATTTTCTATTTCTTCCTGGTTCAGTCTCGGCAGGTTGTGCATTTCTAGGAATTTGTACATTTCTTCCAGGTTGTCTATTTCATTGGCATGGAGTTGCTTGTAGTAATCGCTCATGATCTTTTGTATTTCTGCAGTGTCAGTGGTTACTTCTCCTTTTTCATTTCTAATTCTATTGATTTGAGTCTTCTCCCTTTTTCTCTTGATGAGTCTGGCTAATGGTTTATCAATTTTGTTTATCTTCTCAAAGAACCAGCTGTTAGTTTTATTGATCTTTGCTATTGTTTCCTTCATTTCTTTTTCATTTATTTCTGGTCTGATCTTTATTTCTTTACTTCTGCTAACTTGAGGGTTTTTTTGTTCTTCTTTCTCTAATTGCTTATGTGTAAGGGTAGGTTGTTTATTTGTGATGTTTCTTGTTTCTTGAGGTAGGATTGTATTGCTATAAACTTCCCTCTTAGAACTGCTTTTGCTGCATCCCATACGTTTTGGGTCATTGTGTTTTCATTGTCATTTGTTTTGAGGTATTTTTTTATATCCTCTTTGATTTCTTCAGTGATCTCCTGTTTATTAAGTAGTGTATTGTTTACTCTCCATGTGTTTGTATTTTTTAAAAATTTTTTCCTGTAATGATATCTAGTCTCATAGCATTGTGGTTGGAAAAGATACTTGATAAGATTTCCATTTTCTTAAATTTACCAAGGGTTGATTTGTGACCAAGGATATGAATTTTCCTGGAGAATGTTCCATGAGCAGTTGAGAAGTGTATTCTGTTGTTTTTGGATGCAATGTCCTATAAATATCAATTAAATCCATCTTGTTTAATGTATCATTTAAAGCTTGTGTTTCCTCATTTATTTTCATTTTGGATGGTCTGTCCATTGGTGAAAGTGGGGTGTTAAAGTCCCCTACTATGATTGTGTTACTTTCGATTTTCCCTTTTATGGCTGTTAGCATTTGCCTTATGTATTGAGGTGTTCCTATGTTGGGTGCATAAAGATTTACAATTGTTATATCTTCTTCTTGGATTGATCCCTTGATCATTATGTAGGGTCCTTCTTTGTCTCTTGTAATAGTCTTTATTTTAAAGTCTATTTTGTCTGATATGAGAATTGTTATTCCAGCTTTCTTTTGATTTCCATTTGCATGGAATATCTTTTTCCGTCCCCCTCACTTTCAGTCTGTATGTGTCCCTAGGTCTGAAGTGTGTCTCTTGTAGACAACATATATACAGGTCTTGTTTCTGTGTCCATTCAGCCAGTCTATGTCTTTTGGATGGAGCATTTAATCCATTTACATTTAAGGTAATTATCAATATGTATGTTCCTATTACCATACTCTTAATTGTTTTTGGTTTGTTATTGTAGGTCTTTTCCTTCTCTTGTGTTTCCTGCCTAGAGAAGTTCCTTTAGTATTTGTTGTAAAGCTGGTTTGGTGGTGCTGAATTGTCTTAACTTTTGCTTGTCTGTATAGGTTTTAATTTCTCCATTGAATCTGAATGAGATCCTTGCTGGGTAGAGTAATCTTGGTTGTAGGTTTTTCCCTTTCATCACTTTAAATATGTCCTGCCACTCCCTTATGTCCTGCAGAGTTTCTGCTGGAAGATCAACTGTTAACCTTATGGGGATTCCCTTGTATGTTATTTGTTGTTTTTCCCTTGCTGCTTTTAATATTTTTTCTTTGTATTTAAGTTTTGATAGTGTGATTAATATGTGTCTTGGTGTGTTTTTCCTTGGATTTATGCTGTATGGGACTCTCTGTGCTTCCTGGACTTGATTAACTATTTCCTTTCCCATATTAGGGAACTTTTCAACTATAATCTCTTCAAATATTTTCTCAGTGCCTTTCTTTTTCTCTTCTTCTTCTGGGACCGCTATAATTCGAATGTTGGTGCATTTAATGTTGTCCCAGAGGTCTCTGAGACTGTCCTCAGTTCTTTTCATTCTTTTTTCTTTATTCTGCTCTGCAGTAGTTATTTCCACTATTTTATCTTCCAGGTCCCTTATCCATTTTTCTACCTCAGTTTTCTGCTATTGATTCCTTGTACAGAATTTTAAATTTCATTTATTGTGTTGTTCATCATTGTTTGCTCTTTATTTCTTCTAGATCCTTGTTAAACGTTTCTTCTATTTTCTCCATTCTGTTTCCAAGATTTTGGATCATCTTTACTATCATTACTCTGAATTCTTTTTCGGGTAGACTGCCCATTTCCTCTTCATTTGTTTGGTCTATTGGGTTTTTACCTTGCTCCTTCATCTGCTGTGTTTCTCTGTCTTCTCATTTTGGTTAACTTACTGTGTTTGGGGTCTCCTTTTCACAGGCTGCAGTTTTGTAGTTCCCGTGGTTTTTGGTGTCTTCTCTCAGTGGGTAAGGTTGGTTCAGTGGGTTGTGTAGGCTTACTGGTGGAGGGACTAGTGCTTGTGTTCCAGTGGATGAGGCTGGATCTTGTCTTTCTGGTGGGTAGGGCCATGTCCGGTGGTGTGTTTTGAGGTGTCTGTGACCATATTATGAGTTTAGGCAGCCTCTCTGCTAATGGGTGTGTTTGTGTTCCTGTCTTGCTAGTTGTTTGGCATAGGGTGTCCAGCACTGTATCTTGCTGGTTGTTGAGTGGAGCTGGGTCTTCTTAGCATTGAGATGGAGCTCTCTGGGAGAGCTTTCGCTGTTTGATATTATGTGGAGCTGGAAGGCGTCTGGTGGACCAATGTCCTGAAAGCTCTCCCACCTCAGAGGCACAAACATGACACCAGTTGGAGCCCCAAGACCCTGTCAGCCACACGGCTCAGAAGAAAAGGGAGAAAAAAAGAAAGACAGAAAAAAATAAAGTAGACTAAAATAAAGTTATTCAAATAAAAAATAATTATTAAAAATAAAAAATGTTAACAAGTAATAAAAGAAAAAAAAATGGACAGACTGAACCCTAAGACAAATGGTAAAAGCAAAGCTATACAGACAAAATCACACAAAGAAGTATACACATACACACTCACAAAAAGAGAAATAGGAAAAAAAATACATATATCCTTGCTCCCGAAGTCCACTGCCTCAATTTTGGGTTGACTCGTTGTCTATTCAGGTATTCCACAGATACAGGGTACATCAAGTTGATTGTGGAGATTTAATCTGCCGCTTCTGAGGCTGCTGGGAGAGGTTTCCCTTTCTCTTCTTTGTTTGCACAGATCCTGGGGTTCAGCTTTGGATTTGGCCCTGCCTCTGCGTGTAGGTTGACTGAGGGCATCTGTTCCCCACCCAGACAGGAAGGGGTTAAAGGAGCGGCTGATTAGGGGGCTCTGGCTCACTCAGGCTCATTCGAGGGAGGGGTACGGAATGCGGGGCAAGCCTGCGGTGGCAGAGGCCGGCATGACGTTGCAACAGCCTGAGGCATGCCGTGTGTTCTCCTGGAGAAGTTGTCCCTGGACAGGGGACCCTGGCAGTGGCGGGCTGAACAGGCTTCAGGGAGGGGAGGTGTGGATAGTGACCTGTGCTTGCACACAGGCTTCTTGGTGGCTGCAGCAGCAGCCTTAGCGTTTTATGCCTGTATCTGGTGTCTGTGCTGATAGCCGCGGCTCGCGCCTGTCTCTGGAGCTCGTTTAGGTGGTGCTCTGAATCCCCTCTCCTCACGCACCTCAAAACAATTGTCTCTTGCCTCTCAGGCAGGTCCAGACTTTTTCCCGGACTCCCTCCCGGCTAGCTGTGGTGCACTACCCCCCTTCAGTCTGTGTTCACGCAGTCAACCCCAGTCCTCTCCCTGGGATCTGACCTCCGAAGTCTAAGCCTCAGCTCCAGCCCCCACCCGCCCCAGCAGATGAGCAGACAAGCCTCTCAGGCTGGTGAGTGCTGGTTGGCACTGATCCTCTGTGCGGGAATCTCTCCGCTTTGCCCTCTGCACCCCTGTTGCTGTGCTCTCCTCCATGGCTTTGAAGCTTCCCCCCCCAACCCCCCGCCTCCGCCAGTGAGGGGGCTTCCTAGTGTGTGGAAACCTTACCTCCTTCACAGCTCCCTCCCAGAGGTGCAGGTCCTGTCCTTATTCTTTTGTCTGCTTTTTCTTTTGACTTACCCAGGTACGTGGGGAGTTTCCTGCCTTTTGGGAAGTCTGAGGTCTTCTGCCAGCATTCAGTAGGTGTTCTGTAGGAGTTTTTCCACATGTAGATGTATTTCTGATGTATTTGTGGGCAGAAAGGTGATCTCTACATCTTACTCTTCCGCCATCTTGAAGGTCTCCCTGGAATCTGTATTTTTAATGACCTGTCTAGATGCTTCTGAGGCATGTTAAAATTTGGGAACTTTTGCATTACATCTTGGTTCTTCTCTCAGGCTGAGGGAGGTGCTGAGATGAACAGCTGCTGGTTGTGCAGATGGGAAGTGTTGGGTGGGTGAGTGGGTAGGTAGTAAGAGCCAAAGGCTAAACCAGTGGTTCTCCAATTATGCTTTGCATATACACCATCTGGGGATCTTGTTAAAATCCAGATTCAGATTTAATAGGTGCAGGGTGGGAGCTGTAATTCTGCATTTCTTTTTTTTTTCTTCCAGTTTCATTGAGATATGATTGACATACAGCACTATATAAATATTTGGTGTACAATGTAATGATTTGACTTACATACACCATGAAATAATTATCACAGTAAGTTTAGTGAATATCCGCCATCTCATATAGATATGAAACTAAAGAAACAGAAAATTTTTAAAATTTTTATTTTTGGCTGTGTTGGGTCTTCGTTGCTGTGCGTGGGCTTTCTCTAGTTGCGGCGAGCAGGGGCTACTCTTCATTGTGGAGTGCGGGCTTCTCATTGTGGTGGCTTCCTTTGTTGTGGAGCATGGCCTTTAGGCACACGGGCTTCAGTAGTTGTGGCGCATGGGCTCAGTAGTTGTGGCTCACGGGCTCTAGAGTGCAGGCTCAGTAGTTGTGGTGCACGAGCTTAGTTGCTCTGCGGCATGTGGGATCTTCCCGGACCAGGGATCAAAACCGTGTCCCCTGCATTGGCAGGTGGATTCTTAATCACTGTGCCACCAGGGAAGTCCCTAGAAAAATTTTTTCCTAGAACTCTTAGGATTTACTCTCATAGCAACTTTCACATATAACATAGAACAGTGTTATTTTGACCATGTTGTACATTACTTCCCTAACACTTATTTCTCTTATAACTGGAAGTCTGTTTCTGCATTCCTAACAAGCTCACAGGTGATGCCAATGCTGATGCTGAGGTTCCATGGACCTCACTTTGAGGGATCTCAGGGGCTGTCCTAGATGAGACACAGTGGATGGATTCTCAATTCTGGCTGCACATTCAGACCCTTGGTGAATTTTTGATATACCAATCGTCAGGTCCCATCCCGAGAGAATAATGATATTTTGTAAAAGCTCCTCTGGTAATTCCATTGTGTGGCCAAGGTTAAGAACCACTATTTTAAAGCAGGGTGAGGGGCAAAAGAATGTACATGCAGAAGGCTTGTCAGCTTTTTTGTTGCCCTGTACTTCTTCCTTTGGAAAGTTTCTGTCTCACGCCACTGACTTGCCACTGCTGGTCTTGAGGCCGACTTCAGAGCCAAGGAAACAGTCTGATTCACCTGGCTGAAGGGGCTGGGACGAGGGGCTGTTCCTGTGCCCTGATGGTGTTTACCCCGTACAATAAGGTGCTGGGTTGCTGGCTGATGGGTGTGAGAGTTTTCTCAGGGGCTCTGGAACTCAGAACATTGTTATTTTCTAGCTGGAGATCAGATCCCTGATTTTCTCATTTAAAGTATAACCTGCCCCGCCCACCAGCCCTCTGCTCTCATATTCACTAGCTCACCTCCACCACTCCTAGCTTTGGGCGGCTTCTCTGATGAACCCCCATATCCGAGCAGTTCACACTGGCTAGAGGCAGCTCAAGGTGCAAGACATGGATTGTGCTTATTTAACCCCTCTCCCAAACATCTCCCCCACTTTTTACCTGGATTTGCCCCCAAAGCCTCTGATCTCAACCATCATACTATACTAAAACTGTTTACTAGACCCTGTGGTGGGAAGTAATTTAGAGTGGCAGTTAAGAGCTTTGACCTCAGACCAATCACCTTATCTTTGATAAAGGAAGCAAGAATATACAATGGAGAAAAGAGAGCCTCTTCAGTAAGTGGTGCTGGGAAAACTGGACAGCTACATGTAGAAGAATGAAATTAGAACATTCCCTAACACCATACACAAAATTAAACTCAAAATGGATTAAAGACTTAAATGTAAGGTCAGACACTATAAAACTCTTTCAGGAAAACATAAGAAGAACACTCTATGACATAAATCACAGCAATATCCTTTTTGACCCACCTCTTAGAGAAATGGAAATAAAAACAAAAATAAACAAATGGGACCTAATGAAACTTAAAAGCTTTTGCACAGCAAAGGAAACCATAAACAAGACCAAAAGACAACCCTCAGAATGGAAGAAAATATTTGCAAATGAAGCAACTGACAAAGGAATAATCTCCAAAATACACAAGCAGCGCATGCAGCTCAATATCAAAAAAACAAACAACCCAATCTAAAAATGGGCAGAAGACCTAAATAGACATTTCTCCAAAGAAAATATACAGATTGCCGACAAACACATGAAAGGATGCTCAACATCATTAATCATTAGAGAAATGCAAATCAAAACTACAATGATATATCATCTCACACCAGTCAGAATGGCCATCATCAAAAAATCTACAAACAATAAATGCCAGAGAGGGTGTGGAGAAAAGGGAACCCTCTTGCACTGTTGGTGGGAAAGTAAATTGATGCAGCCACTATGGAGAACAGTATGGAGGTTCCTTAAAAAACTAAAAATAGAACTACCATATGACCCAGGAATCCTGCTACTGGGCATATACCCTGAGAAAACCATAATTCAAAAAGAGTCATGTGGTGAAAAGGAGGACCTCTGGAGTGTGGAGATCTGGAGTTTGGAGATCCTGACATCCTGATGATACCCTGACAGACTCAGAATCACAAAGAAGAGTCTTCTGATCATCACCATGTGGATGAAAGGCTCTTGGTGCTCCAGCCAGATGTCAAGGCTGCGCCTCTGAGGTGGGAGAGCCAACTGCAGGACACTGGTCCACAAGAGACCTCCCAGCTCCATGTAATACCAAATGGCGAAAATCTCCCAGAGATCTCCATCTCAATGCCAAGACCCAGCTTCACTCAACGACCAGCAAGCTACAGTGCAGGACACCCTATGCCAAACAACTAGCAAGACAGGAACACAGCCCCATCCATTAGCAGAGAGGCTGTCTAAAATCATAATAAGTCCATAGACACCCCAAAACACACCACCAGACGTGGACCTGCCCACCAAAAAGACAAGATCCAGCCTCATCCACCAGAACACAGGCACTAGTCCCCTCCACCAGGAATCCTACACTACCCACTGAACCAACCTTAGCCACTGGGGACAGACACCAAAAACAACGGAAACTGCGAACCTGCAGCCCGTGAAAAGGAGACCGTGAACACAGTAAGTTTAGCAAAATGAGAAGACAGAAAAACACACAGCAGATGAAGGACCAAGGCAAAAACCCACCAGACCTAACAAATGAAAAGGAAATAGGCAGTCTACCTGAAAAAGAATTCAGAATAATGTTAGTAAAGATGATCCAAAATCTTGGAAATAAAATAGAGAAAATACAAGAAATGTTTAACAAAGATCTAGAAGAAATAAAGAGTAGACAAACAGTGATGAACAACACAATAAATGAAATTAAAAATTCTCTAGAAGAGATCAATAGCAGAATAACTGAGGCAGAAGAATGGATAAGTGACCTGGAAGATAAAATAGTGGAAATAACTACTGCAGAGCAGAATAAAGAAAAAAGAATGCAAAGAATTGAGGACAGTCTCAGAGACCTATGGGACAACATTAAACGCACCAACATTCGAATTACAGGGGTCCCAGAAGAAGAAGAGAAAAAGAAAGGGACTGAGAACATAGTTGAAGAGATTATAGTTGCGAATTTTCCTAATTTGGGAAAGGAAACAATTAATCAAGTCCAGGAAGCATAGAGAATCCCATACAGGATAAATCCAAGGAGAAACACACCAAGAAACATATTAATCAAACTATCAAAAATTAAATACAAAGAAAAAATATTAAAAGCAGCAAGGGAAAAACAACAAATAACACACAAGGGAATCCCCATAAGATTAACAGCTGATCTTTCAGCAGAAACTCTGCAAGTCAGAAGGGAGTGGCAGAACATATTTAAAGTGATGAAGGAGAAAATCCTACAACCAAGATTACTCTACCCAGCAAGGATCTCATTCAGATTCAATGGAGAAATTAAAACCTATACAGACAAGCAAAAGGTAAGAGAATTCAGCACCACCAAACCAGCTTTACAACAAATGCTAAAGGAACTACTCTAGGCAGGAAAAACAAGAGAAGGAAAAGACCTACAATAAAAAACCCAAAACAATTAAGAATATGGTAACAGGAACATACATATCGATAATTACCTTAAATGTAAATGGATTAAATGCTCCAACCAAAAGACATAGACTGGCTGAATGGATATAAAAACAAGACCCATATATATGCTGTCTACAAGAGACCCACTTCAGACCTAGGGACACATACAGACTGAGAGTGAGGGGGATGGAAAAAGATATTCCATGCAAATGGAAATCAAAGAAAGCTGGAGTAGCAATTCTCATATCAGACAAAATAGACTTTAAAATAAAGACTTTTACAAGAGACAAAGAAGGACCCTACATAATGATCAAGTGATCAATCCAAGAAGAAGATATGACAATTGTAAATCTTTATGCACCCAACATAGGAGCACCTCAATCCATAAGGCAAATACTAACAGCCATAAAAGGGAAAATCGAAAGTAACACAATCATAGTAGGGGAATTTAACACCCCACTTTCACCAATGGACAGATCATCCAAAATGAAAATAAATAAGGAAACACAAGCTTTAAATGATACATTAAACAAGGTGGACTTATATGATATTTATAGGACATTCCAACCAAAAAGAAGAGAATACACACTCTTCTCAAGTGCTCATGGAACATTCTCCAGGATAGATCATATCTTGGGTCACAAATCAAGCCTTGGTAAATCAGCCAACATTGTCCTCAATGGTGAAAAACTGAAACCATTTCCACTAAGATCAGGAACAAGACAAGGTTGCCCACTCTCACCACTATTATTCAACATAGTTTTGGAAGTTTCAGCCACAGCAATCAGAGAAGAAAAAGAAATAAATGGAATCCAAATCGGAAAAGAAGAAGTAAAGCTGTCACTGTTTGCAGATGACATGATACTATACATCGGGAATCTTAAAGATGTTACAAGAAAACTACTAGAGCTAATCAATGAATTTGGTAAAGTAGCAGGATACAAAATTAATGCACAGAAATCTCTGGCATTCCTATACACTAATGATGAAAATTCTGAAAGTGAAATTAAGGATACACTCCCATTTACCACTGTAACAAAAAGAATAAAATACCTAGGAATAAACCTACCTAAGGAGACAAAAGACCGGTATGCAGAAAATTATAAGACACTGATGAAAGAAATTAAAAATGATACAAATAGATGGAGAGATATAACACGTTCTTGGATTGGAAGAATCAACATTGTGAAAATGACTCTACTACCCAAAGCAATCTACAGATTCAATGCAATCCCTATCAAACTACCACTGGCATTTTTCACAGAACTAGAACAAAAAATTTCACAATTTGTATGGAAACACAGAAGAACCCAAATAACCAAAGCAATCTTGAGAAAGAAAAACAAAGTTGGAGGAATCAGGCTCCCTGACTTCAGACTATATTACAAAGCTACAGTAATCAAGACAGTATGGTACTGGCACAAAAACAAAAATATAGATCAATGGAATAGGATAGAAAGCCCAGAGATAAACCCACACACATATGGTCACCTTATCTTTGATAAAGGAGGCAAGAATATACAGTGGAGAAAAGACAGCCTCTTCAATAAGTGGTGCTGGGAAAACTGGACAGGTATATATAAAAGTATGAAATTAGAACACTCCCTAACACCGTACACAAAAATAAACTCAGAATGGATTAAAGACCTAAATATAAGGACAGACACTCTAAAACTCTTAGAGGAAAACATAGGCAGAACACTCTATGACAAATCACAGCAAGATCCTTTTTGACCCACCTCCTAAAGAAATGGAAATAAAAACACAAACAAATGGGACCTAATGAAACTTCAAAGCTTTTGCACAGCAAAGGAAACCATAAACAAGACGAAAAGACAACCCTCAGAATGGAAGAAAATATTTGCAAATGAAGTAACTGACAAAGGAATAATCTCCAAAATTTACAAGCAGCTCATGCAGCTCAATATCAAAAAAACAAAAATTCCAATCCAAAAATGGGCAGAAGACCTAAATAGACATTTCTCCAAAGAAGATATACAGATTGCCAACAGACACATGAAAGAATGCTCAGCATAATTAACCATTAGAGAAATGCAAATCAAAACTACAATGAGATATCTCACACCAGTCAGAATGGCCATCATCAAAAAATCTAGAAACAATAAATGCTGGAGAGGGTGTGGAGGAAAAAGAAACCTCTTGCACTGTTGGTGGGAATGTAAATTGATACAGCCACTATGGAGAACAGTATGGAGCTTCCTTAGAAAACTAAAAATAGAACTACCATATGACCCAGCAATCCCACTACTGGGCATATACCCTGAGAAAACCATAACTCAAAAAGAGTCATGTACCAAAATGTTCATTGCAGCTCTATTTGCAATAGCTAGGACATGGAAGCAACCTAAGTGTCCATCAGATGAATGGATAAAGAAGATGTGGCACATATATACAATGGAATATTACTCAGCCATAAAACGAAACGAAATTGAGTTATTTGTAGTGAGGTGGATGGAGTTATAGTCTGTCATACAGAGTGAAGTAAGTCAGAAAGAGAAAAACCAATACAGTATGCTAACACATATATATGGAATCTAAGGAAAAAGAAAAAAAAAGGTCATGAAGAACCTAGTGGCAAGACAGGAATAAAGACACAGACCTACTAGAGAATGGACTTGAGGGTATGGGGAGGGGGAAGGGTAAGATGTGACAAAGTGAGAGAGTGGCATGGACATATATTCACGTACCAAACGTAAAATAGATAGCTAGTGGGAAGCAACTGCATAGCACAGGGAGATCAGTTCTGTGCTTTGTGACCACCTAGAGGGGTGGGATAGGGAGGGTGGGAGGGAGGGAGATGCAAGAGGGAAGAGATATGGGAACATATATATATGTATAACTGATTCACTTTGTTATAAAGCAGAAACTAACACACCATTGTAAAGCAATTATACTTCAATAAAGATGTTTAAAAAAAAATTGGGTATTTGTGATTTTGGGACAGGGTCCATTGCTTTCTTTAGGTTCATAGGATGAACGATTGCATTATTGCTGACTTTCTTATGAGGGAAAATTGTTTAATAAACTCCAAATATTTGAAACTGCCATTGTTGAGATCATGCAAATAACTGGGCTCTAATGCAGCTGGATTCCTAGAATTAATAATTTCCATGTTCAGGGACTTCCCTGGTGGTCCAGTAGGTGGAACTCCGTGCTCCCAAAGCAGGGGGGCCAGGTTAAGTCCCTGGTTGGGGAACTAGATTCCGCATGCCCCAACGAAGAAGTCCGCATACCACAACTAAATTATCCCAAAATGAAGATCCCGCGTGCCACAATTAAGACCCAGCACAGCCAAAATAAATAAATAAATAAATATAAAAAAATTTTTTTCCATGTTTATACTCTGTGCACACCACACTAGCCCCTCTAGTGCCATTTTGGCCCCAATGGTTCTGGGTGCTCTGAGTCAGAAGGATAGGATGACCCAGAAATCCTGCAGTCACTGGGTGGCGGTAGTCCTGGGCTCTGCTTCCGCCTTCAGGGCTTTATCTCCCTAGCCTGGAAAACGTGGGTATTGCCCAGATGGTCTCTGAGTCTCCCCTAAACTTCATTTTGCTTACATCTTTTTTTTTTTTTTGGCCGTGCCACACGGCATGTGGGATCGTAGTTCCCTAACCAGGGATCGAACCCATGCTCCCTGTATTGGAAGTGCGGAGTCTTAACCACTGGACCACCAGGGAAGTCCTGCTTATATCTTTCTTATATGAAGTCAAGTTGAAAATTAGGAATCTCCTTCCTTAATCAAGGTGCGGTCACATTTTGAATAGAGAGGGTAAGTGGAAACACAGCCAATTAGTCATCCATTTGCTACATCTGGGGATGAGCTAAGCTGAGCAGGAGGCTTCCATGGAACTCCTCTGCTCCTTTCACCCACTTTCACCACCACTGAGGACTGTAGAGTTAGACTTGGAAGAGGCCAAAAAGGCAGCTCTTAGTTTACCTTCTCTCGCTCCTGAGCAAACAGGCCAGAGATGGGGAGTGCCTTACATATGGTCATGTGGCTAGTAAGTGGCTGGATTTGGACTTGAACCCAGGCTTTCAGACTACAAATCCAATGTCTATTTACAAAGCCAAACTAATACCACCAACAGATCTAGGGGCCCTCTCAGGACCACCCAAATGTGACAAATCTGTGGGCTAGTGGGATCCTGGGACACATTTCCAGGAATGCAGTGCTCCCCTTTCTCAGTTCCTTATCACACACATGGGAGGAGGGGAAGAAAGGAAGGAGGGAGAATATTGGCCCCAGGGTATGTGCCTCTATCCTGCTCTCAGCCCTTTGGGGCTTTGACCATTATTGACAGCACATTCCCAACCTGTCTGCCTTTTTTCCCCACAAGGCTCTGGGACTCCCAAGGGGAATTGGACATACCCTTTCATGCCCCATTACTAGGCGGCAGATCCCAGAGATAAGGGGGATAGACTTTACTAGGAACTTTCCTTCCAACCCTGTGATTGTTCTCAGGGTCTCTGTTTCATGCTTTGGAAACTCTGGGTATATTCTTCAAATTCTGGATGGGAAAGCTAGGGAGCTGGAACGCATGCTGGTCAGCTCTGCCCCACTTGGCCGTCTCAACCACAGTTCAGAGTGGGAAATGGGTCCAACCACCTGCCTCTGGGTTCTTGGGTAGTCAGAGCCAGAGCAAGTTCACATTCTGCTTGGGTCTGCATTGTGCAGTGGATGGGGGCACTGAGGAGGTGTGGTACCTAGGGTGCAAGGACAAGAATGACCCTTGATTTCTTTCATCCTCCTCAGCGGCTTTGAAGCCCCTGGATGGAGCACTGATAGACCAGAGCATTACTCCATAAAGGCTTGTCTCCCATCATGTTGGTTATTCTGTATCTGTTCTGAACAATCAACAACTGTTTGTTGAGTAACTGCTGGGTGCCCATGAAGGGGACCCAAGCAACACCAGTTGTTTTAGCTGAACACAAAGAAGGGATTGATCAATTTTGACTGAGGGATATTAGAGAGAGCTTTCCAGAGGTAATGATTTTGTTTCCTTTTTTTGTTGGGCTTTGGTGTTTCTCAAGGAATTCTTGTTGTAAAAAATGGAAAAGAATTTCCAGGTAGAGGGAACAGCTTGAATAGAGGCATGGGCTTTTTCAGAGGAGGAAGTACAGACTTGGTGGCTAAGGCCAGACCATGCAGGCCCCTGTACGTCATGCAAGGGAGTCAGGCTTTTTTCTTTGGTGATAGGGAGCCAGGCAAGGGTTTTAAGTAAGAGAGTAAGCAAGGTTGGTTCTGTTTTTGAGAAGATGCTGTCACTAGGGGCCTTCCCTAGGCTGAATGTTTGTGTCCTGCCCAAAACTCATATGTTGAAAGCGAATCCCCATTGTGATGGTATTTGGAAGTGGGGCCTTTGGGAGATAATTAGGTAATCTCATGAAAGGGATTAGTGCCCTTATAAAAGAGATCCCAGAAAGTTCCCTTGTCCCGTCAGCCATGTGAGGACACAGTAAGAAGACTGCTGTCTATGAACCAGAAAGTGAGTTCTCATCAGGACCTGACCATACTGACACTCTGATCTAGAACTTTCAGCCTCCAGAACTGTGAGAAATAAATTTCTGATGTTTACAAGCCGCCCAGTTTGTGGCACTTTGTTATAGCAGCCTGAACTGAATAAGACAGTGGCTGTGTTGGCAATGGCTTGTACAGAAGAGACAAGAAAGAGAGGATCACTTCTGCATCCATCACAGTTTTCTGGATGACCTGTGATGACTCTTTTTTAGTATGGCTTTTTGAAGAAGTTAGAGTTATATCTTTGAAATGAACCAACAAACCAGCCAACTAACCTCCTCTTCTCCACCCCACCCCAATTTCATAAGGATTCTATATGGCCAAGATTTTACTCCACTTGGTGCTTGTTAAAGGATTAAGGATTAAAAAACAAGCTTCTAATTACCTCTGGGATTCCTTGGCTAGACTAAATGTGGGTTGTGGACAGATGTGGAAACTTCCTGAAGTTTTTCAGAAGTAACCGGGAAATGGGTTGATGATTATTTCCCTTTGCTATAAGAACAGGATCAGTTGAAAGAGCTTTGGGGTCAGACATTTTGGATCCTGAATTTAAATCCCAGCTCTGCTACTTACTAGCAAATTGCTCCTAGATAAGTTTCTTTGTCTTTCTGACCCTCAGTTTACCTAACTGAGAAATGGAGATAATAATATCTAACCCAGAGGATGAAGTGACAGGTGTGTCTACGGTACCTTCTGGGGGTGTTGTGTAGGAATTCTCCATCATGGACCACGTCTGTTGATGGGGAGCAGGGATTCTGCCAGAATGACTTCTCTGTGTGTGGCATCTCTTGGGAGTGGCTCTAGGCCTGGCCTTCCAGGCCTACCTCCCAGTCCCTGTTCCTCCAGTGCATGTGACTGAGCATCCATGAGCATCCATGACAAGCCAGGTGCGGAAAGAAGAGCGGAGACAACTTGGTGTGTGAGAGCCAGTGTCCGCCCTCGGGGAACTCACAGGTTTGTACCACAGCAGGATGGGTTTTCTCTCTAAATTCTGTTTCTCCTGGTTGATTGCTAGCACTCCTTGTTCCTCCTGAGTGGGAACTGCTTAAGGGGAGCTGTACTGCTAGGGGCAGCATCCCTGGGGGCATGCAGGCAGCAGGGGGTTAAGAACCAGCCAAGAGACACACGGTTGATCACATGTGGACCCAGGGGGATTCAGCTACTCAAGAAAGCCTCTCTTTCTCGTCTCTTCTGTACAATCCATTGCCAACAGAGCCACTGTCTTATTCAGTTCAGGCTGCTATAACAAAGTGCCACAGACTGGGTGGTTCCTAGTCTCTCCAATTGTGGATTCCCTATCCCTCCTCTTTTCATTGTCCATAACTTTTTAAAATTGAAGTATAATTGGTATGTAACATTATATTATTTTCAGGTATATCAAATAATGATTCAGTATTTGTATATATTGCAATCTGATCACAGGAAGTCTAGTTAACATCTGTCACCATAAATAGTTAAAAATTTTTTTATGTGTGTGATGAGAACTTTTAAGATCTACTCTGAGCGACTTTCAAATATGCCATACAGTATTATTAACTACATCATCCATCCCTATGACTTATTATTTATTTTATACCTGGAAGTTTGTACCTTTTGACCAGCTTCACCCATTTCACCCACCTTGTGCCTCTGGCAGCCACCAATCTGTTCTCTGTAAATATCAGCTTGGCTTTGTTATTTATTTATTAAATTTTTTTTTTTTTTTAAGATTCCACATATAAGTAAGATCATACTGTATTTGTCTTTCTCTGTCTGACTTATTTTACTTAACATAATGCCCTCGAGATCCATCCATATTGTGGCAAATGGAAAGATTTCCTTCTTTTTTAATGGCTGAATAATATTACATGGCATATTTCTACCACATTTTCTTTAGCCATTCATCTATTGATGGACACTTAGGTTGTTTCCATATCTTGGCTATTGTAAATAATGCTGCAGTGAACATGGGGGTGCAGATATCTTTTTGTTTTCTTTGGATAAATACCCAGAATTGGAACTGCTAGACTATGTGGTAATTCTATATTTTAATGTAAAAAATAACATGCATAGTTTAATATTCTTCTCCTAAAAGTGCATCTTGTTCTCTGCCTGTTCATCCATCCATTATAATAAAGGCTAACACATGAAGGTTTTCCATGTGCCGGGCACTGTGCTGAGTAGTTCAGAGTTAAGTCCTCATAGTCACATTGTGAGGGAAATACCACTATTATCCCTGTTTTTAAGATGAGAAAATGAGATATACAGAGGTTAAGTAACTTGCCCAGAGCCAGCCAGGAGCCCCTGCAGCCTGGTGCCAGAGCCTAAGCCCTGAGCCACTAGAAGCCAGGCTGCTTCTCTATCTGTAGGTGACACGGAGAGTTAGCTGCCTGCAGTGACTTGCCCCAAGTACTAACACTGGCTATTTCTGAGTGGTTTGATTTGGGGTGATTTGCGACAGTCTTTTTAAAAGTCTTCAGTAGTGTTTTAGTTTTTAAATGATGTGCATGTATCATTTTGATAATAATGAAATATAAGATTTGCAGATAATCCCCAAAGCATATGATTTACAGGAGGCTAAATAGGAAGCAGGGATTTGGCTTTTTTTGGTCAGGCAAAGGAAAAGGCTTTGAGAGGCAGTGTGAGGAAGCAACTTTGGTCTTAACTATCATCTTCCTATGCTTTTTGGAAGCTGTTTGTAGTCGAATGTGTCTTCTTGATGCCTACCAGGGACACTCCACAGCCTCATGCTTTCTCTGCCACAAGATGGCAATCATGGCACATGATGGACCAGCCTATAGCCTCCACAAGGGAACACTTGAGCATCTGTCTCCCAACTACAGAGACCCTTCCCCAGTGTACAGTGGGAGGAAGGGGCTTTTAAAGGGGGACTGCAAAGGCAGCACCCCCTGTTGACCCAAACCCCAGGCAGCCGGGCAGTCATATTCAGATGCTTCCATTCCCAGTAACCCACAGCCCTCCCCAGAACAGGGCTGCATTATCCATTTTGCTTTCTGATGAAACAGACATAGAGACAAAATGACACAGAGGTTTCCCGACACAAAATAAGCGCCGGCGAGCCTGGAGAATGGGTTATTTGTGATCTGTTATTTGAATGAGTTATTTATCCTGTGACTTGTGTAGATTCTTTTTGCTCCTTGGAGAGGGATTGGTGCTAGCCTTTCAGGGATAGAGGCTACAAAGCAAGTCCCAGGACAGGAAGTTGGCAGCCTTCACTGGGGTCTTTCCAGGTGAGTGGCTGTGTAGGACAGCTTCAACTGAGGCCCAGCTTTAGATCCAATCCCCAGGAAGGAAGACTGCCATGAACAAGATGGGCTCTGGTTCCTGTGGTGAAAATGAGGAGGTGCACAGTGACTGGAGGGGGGGAATTTGGAGTGGGACCACTGCATTTTTACTGCCTGAGATGCCCAATAGGAACTGGATTCAGGTGTGGGAAATGGGGGCAGGACTCCTGTATCAGGTAACACTAGCTGCTATAACAGATGCAACTTCAAATCTCAGAGGCTTAACACAATAGAAGTTCATTTCCTCTTCGTGGAATGTTCAAGATGGGTGATTCCGTGACCAGGTTCCTTCTACCTTGTGGTGCTGCCGTTTTCAGTGCGTGTCTTCTAAGGACCCTGAAGAGTAGGGGAAAGAGCATGGAAGAGCGTGCATGGGAAGCTTTATGGGCCAGGCCAGCGCGGGTGGAGGCATCGCTCCTATCTCCATTCCATTGGCCAGAAATGCATCTCACAGCCATGCCTAACAACAAAGGGGCCTGGGAGATGTGGCCTAGTGTGCTCAGGGGGATGAGGAAGTGGGTTTTGTGTGTGATGAGACAGTCTCTGCCTAAGGCTCATTATTGAAATAATCGACTATAGAGTTTATCCCAAAGAAATAATCAGATTTGCACACATGGATATTTGTGCACGAAGATGCTCACTACTCTGTTATTATAAAAAAGTAAATATTTAGAATCAATTTAAATATTTAGCAATAAGGCATTAAAGAATTTATGATCTTTTCACACAAAGGAAGTCTATGCTGCCACTAAAAGCTGTCCTGTAGAGTGATGCGTTTTGGCCCCACAGTCATCACAGTGCTTTATTGTAAGGAGTAATCCTAGGAAGCCCCAGGACCCAGGTGAGTCAAGAATAAAATGCAATCGGGCATTATCCATTTCATTAGGTTATTTTTAAAAGGGTAAGATTCAGGCAATTCGCTTATTTTTGATGTACAGATAATTGGGTGTTTACCTGGTTTTAGCATATGATGTATAGTTGTTGGTTTTGTGTATTTGTTTACTTGTTTTTCAAGAGAAAGCCTTGTTCTTAGCTTGGGAACAGTCATATCTCTTGTGTTTCATGTTTTACCTAGGTCATAAATAAAGGTGATACTGTAAAAAATAAAAGTATAACACTAAAATAAGCTACTTGAAAGTTTTTGAGTGACTAGGGAAAAAATAAATAAAATGCAATCAGGCTTTATCTATTTCATTTAAATGTTCTACCACTTAAGAGTCATATACAAAATATTTAAATATAACTCTTTAAAATATTTCCTCTGTAGTTTTAGGAACATATTTCTTCAAAAGCAAAATTTACAGTTGGATTTTACTGCAAACTTTGTAGAAGACTTTCATTTGCTCTTTTCTCCCTCGTTCAATGTCTGACCTTTCCCCTCCCCCTAACACTTCTGACCCCCCAGCCTCGAAGCCTCACAGGGCAGGGACTGTGTCAGGTTTGTTTACTGCTCTATACACAGTGTGGGCTGATAGTAGGCATTTGCTAAATATTTATTGACTAAAGTTGACTTGAACGTGATGACGTTAAAGGATAAAACAACTTGAGTGAAAAAAGCAAGTAAAAACCCTGAACATTTGATACGATGCCAGCTATGTAAAAAGAAGTTCATAGAGGTGTATAAAAAGACTGCACGAGAACAAACCAGCATAATAGCATTGTGTCGTGTTCTTTTATTCAGAATTTTCTCTATTTTCCATTTTTTACAGCAACTTATTTGCATAATCATTCACATCTATCATTTGCATAGTCAAGATTAAAAGAAACAGTTGTTCTTAAAAAAGGCTGCGTAGGGACTAGGACTGCAGCTCCTGGCAGTGATGGATGAGGTGTGCGGAGCTACTTAAATCACTTATGCTCAGACCCTTAGTCTGGGAGCTGGGTCAGAGCCCAGCCTGGGGGTGAGGAGCTGGGACACATGGAGGTGGGGGACACTTCTCTCCTGTGTATTCATTCATCCTGAGACCTTCTTGACATCCCCTCTTGAAGTGTGAGCATGTCTCTCATCTGTGCTGAGTAGTGTTTAGCCTCCAGGGAGAGGGATGGCTTGGGGGAGGTGTCATCCCAGGCTCGGCAGCTGGTACTGTATCCCTTCTGAGAGCTTCCTCACTGTCCTAGGGTTGCCAGATAACATACAGGATGCCCAGTTAAATTTAAATTTCTGATAAAGAGTGAATCATTTTTTAGTACAATTATGTCCTAAATATCGTACCTATCATATAACTCTACGGAGCTCAAGAGCCTTGTTTTGGTGAAATGCCTGCTTTGTAAGAAGTGAGGGAGTTGTATAAGCACCATCATAGTCAGGCCCCGAAGCCCTGACTTCCTCTGCCCACCTCCTTTCCCTCTTCCCAACCTCTGCCTTCCTCTTCCAGGACTGCCAGAGGTGGTATCCAAACCCAGGGCTGCATTGCCAGCCTGAGGGTATATTACTGCAGGATGTATCCCCTGGAAAATCCCTTCTGGGGCAAGTCAGACCCTGCCGACTCCTCTGGGTGCCTTTTCTGAGCTCCCTGCTTCGGCAGCCCCTTACTTTGGGAGACTCTGCCCCTTTCTGGGTTGCCAGCTCCCAGGTCTCTCTTTCCTCAGGTTCTCAACAAGTTTGCAAGACTCCCAGCTTCTCCCGGAAAGCAGCATGCTGCCTTTTTAAGGTTTTCTCAAGACCGCCCACTTTTTTTAGGTGAACAGACTTGTATAAAAATGACAAGCATTTTCATTGTAATGCATTTCCTAGACCTTTAAAAACATTTGCAAAAGCTGTCTTGTGGTGTGCTGGCACGGAATGGGGCATAGCAAGGGAGTGAGGGAGGGGAGAGGGTTTGTGGAGGGGGACAGAAGCAAGGGAGAAACAATTCCAGTCTGAGAAGCCAGGGGTGGAGCTGCGGGCTGGGCCCGAGCCCTGACAGCCTTCAAACTCTGAAGAATAGGAAGCTCTTGAATCCATGGTGAGGAGACAGAAGCAGACAACAGGGTTATCTTGCCAGCAAATGAGGCAAACAGGGGTTCAGAGCAGAACATGGGAGGGTCTGACTTGACTCCAGCAGATGGTGCCTCTGCAAGGGCAGCTGTGAGCCCTCCTTCCAGGGCTGCCAGGTTACTGGGTGTAACTGGGAACAAGGCCTGCTCTGTCCTAGGCCCCTGTCTCTAACACTCGTCAAATACAAACCAAATAGTTCTTTTTGGTTGCTTGTTGTTTCTGAAAAGCAGATCTTCAGAGGAAGGTGTGAATAGATCATTCATGAATGGAATATTCCATTTTTCAAAACATTAGGTCAAACAAGTAAAATTTCCAATAGTTCTCTGCTTTGGATCTACAAAAACAGCAAGTTACATGTCATGATCATAAAACTACACACATACACCGATACACACATGCACATAAACATGTACTATCAGGTACAGATAGACTTTTATTACCAGGGGTTGGCAAATAGGCTCAGAAAGGCCAGCCCCGACACAGTAACTGACATTATGACAGAATGTCTCCTGGAGTTTTTCTCAGGACTTTAAATTGAATTGAACAAGTTTACACAATCTCCAGTGCCTTCTTCTGGAGAAACTATGTTGCTTCTGGTTTTTCCAGCCTTGGTGGAATGTGCCCCTCTAGTCTGTCCCAGGAATCCAGGGCATAGTCCTGCTGGGGTCAAGTTCTCTTGGCCACAAAGCCCAGAGTAGTTTTGGAAATGTCAGCCACACCTTGAATTATTTTGTGTATTGCTACTGTCAACTTACATATTAGCTGTAACTGTCTGGGGGGGGGGCACCTAAACTTTCTGGTTGTCAAAAGACCTCCTGGATTTGGCGCTTCTCAATCATTGTCCTATGCCTGTGACCTTGTGACCCCCTAAGATGTACATGGGTGAGAAGGAAAACAGTAAGAGACTAGATGTCCTTGAAAATATGGCAGGATATGAAAACCCCATCCAGGATGGTAAAGCAGCATCAGGGCCTTTGCCAGTTAAAACAGCAGGAGGCACAAAGTTTCAATGAGACTGATTATAGAATGACCTGGAAAAGTCCAGAAATCTGGGTAAGAGAGTGTTTGGTCTATGAATATTCATGTGGAATGCAGTCTGCTGTGATGGGGTGATAGCTTCTTTAATTATCCTACCACAGTCCCTTCGTTTGCTAGCTGTGTGACCTTGGGCAAGTTACTTACGTCCTCTCAGCCTATTTCCACGTCTGTAAAATTGAGAGAACAATTCTTCCCTAATGGGATGGCAGTGAGCATCTGATGAAGAAAGGTAAGTGGAAGCATGTTATAAACTGTTCAACCTGTATGTCACTGTCATGTGTGATGAACAGCGAGAATTCTTTTCCTGGAGGGCAGTTAAGGGAGGGAAGAGGTAGTTTCTCTGAGACTTTGAGAACCAGACCATCAGGGAGTGATCCCAGTAGCCTAGGGAGGAAGAATGGACTGCAATTCTGGGTGGATGGACAGGAAGGAAGCAGGGTTGCTAGGAAACCAGCCTCAATCCTGCTGGAATGAAGGATACGATGCAGGATGCCAGATATTCATGATCAATTCAGGCTCTTTGGAGCTGCCAGCGACTGAGAGTTCCCCCTGTACTGCCAGGACCACGCGTAGCTTCAGCCTGCTATTCTCTCAGGGCTCTAGAAACACAGACACCCCAGGAGTATTTCCATTATAGACTATTCTCCCAGGGCTTAGAGACAGTATGTTGTGATGTATTGTTTCCCAAGCATCGATGACCATAAAACATTTTAGAAATCATAATGTAGCAATATACAGCAACAGCAGGTTGAACATAAATGTTCAGTAGTCAACACTGAAATCTAGAATATACATGTAAATATAGGACAAGGTACCTCATACAACCTGTGATAGATGCTCCTGCTATAAACTTCCATGGGACCAGGTCAAAACACTTCCCTTGTCAAAACACTTACCTTCCTTGCAAGAAAAGAATCTTAAATAAAAGTGACAGAATGCAACTCAAACTAAATTAAGCCAAAAAGAAGAGAATTTCTTGGCTCTATCACTGGAAACATCAGTGGGGCAGCTACTTTTAGGACTCAGGGTCTCTCTCACTTGCAATTTCTTGG
This sequence comes from Balaenoptera musculus, assembly GCF_009873245.2. Taxonomy (NCBI): domain Eukaryota; kingdom Metazoa; phylum Chordata; class Mammalia; order Artiodactyla; family Balaenopteridae; genus Balaenoptera; species Balaenoptera musculus. The sequence goes on from NC_045804.1 coordinate 26,907,631, forward strand.
AGCAGTTATCTCCACTGATGGGCCAGGTGACCACCAGCATCCCATACTTACATCCTACTGCTTAGCAACACCAGTGGAAAGACAGGGACTTTCAGGATAGCAATGGCAGAAAAGTTCCAGGGAGATTCTGACTGGCTCACCTTTGGTCATGTGTCCATTTATGGGGGTATCCTGATTAACCTCTTGGAAGTGGGTAGAATGATCCTCCTTTCTGTATCACAGAGAATGCATTCCCTGTTGGAAAGGGGAGTTCTATTGCTAGAAGAAAGGAAGGAGTGGGTACTCGAGGACAAAAACAGCCCCCGCAGTACTTTAATGTTATAGCTTGTTAATTGTTCTCTCTGAGCTCTCCAAGGCAAGGACTGTGTCTTCCTCACCGTAGTATCCTCAGGGTAGTGCTTGGCACATAGTCAATGCTTAATATATATTTGTTAGAATTAATGAATAAATGAACAAGTGAATAAGGTACTTCAGTAAGTTAGTTGGCAAAATCTGCATCTTTAATGGGACTTCCTGGTATTCATAGGTATAACATGCTGTTTCCTTTTATTAAAAAAAAATTGATTTCAGGGCTTCCCTGGTGGCGCAGTGGTTAGGAATCTGCCTGCCGATGCAGGGGACTCGGGTTCGAGCCCTGGTCTGGGAAGATCTCACATGCCGCGGAGCAACTAGGCCCGTGAGCCACAACTACTGAGCCTGCGCGTCTGGAGCTTGTGCTCCGCAACAAGAGAGGCCGCGATAGTGAGAGGCCCGCGCACCGCGATGAGGAGTGGCCCCCGCTTGCCGCAACTGGAGAAAGCCCTTGTACAGAAACGAAGACCCAACACAGCCAAAAATAAATAAGTAAATAAATAAATAATAAAAATAAAGGAATTCCTTTAAAAAAAATTGATTTCAAATTTGCATAGTATAACATTAGCCATCTAAAAATGTACAATTCATTGGTATCTAGCGCATTCACAATGTTGTGCAGCCAGCACCTACATCAAGTTCCAAAACGTCTTCATCATCCCAAAAGAAAATCCATACTTATTAAGCAGTCGCTCCCCATTAATCCCTCCCCCAGCCCCTGGTAAGCACCAATCTGCTTTCTGTCTCTATGGATTTACCTATTCTGGATATTCTTAATGAAAACAACTAAACAAATTTGTGGGGTATTTTTTAATAGTTACCAAACAAACTAAAGAAAAAAAGTTATTTCTGATATTGGTGCAAACAACACAGACCAGCTTGATCCAGTTTAACTGAGAAAAGGGGGATTACCGATCCACCTGAATTCCTTCCGGAAGTCAAGCCCAGTCAGAGGGTCTGGTGCCAGGGTCGGAAGACTTGCCAGAACTCTGTCTTCCATTTCTGCTTCTTCCTACCCATCAGTTGCTTCTTTCTCTGCTTAGGTGGGTTCTCTGCTTTTCAGAGCCTGTGTCAGAAGATGCCCTCTCCCCAAACACCCGGTTAATATCCCTTCTGTTCTCACCACATTCAGAGGCTCTGGATCCACTTCCTAATTTCTGGGAGGGGAAATCAACTGGTCCAGCTTGGACAAGGTGTCCTCACGGTCCCATTAACTACTGAGGATCTCAGAACAGAGCCATCCCTTAAGCTGATGGAGGGGCAGATGGTGACATGGATCCAAGTTCTCTGGGGGGAGGAACAGGAGCTACTCAAGGCTGGGGCTTCTCATCTGGAGAACTACCTGTTGCTTATAAGCCAAAGGGCTGCTCTGGCCTCCCTGAGCATGGCTGTAATTGATTTTGCTTTAGAGGATTTCATGGCCCTTCTTGAGATAATAAAAAGGACTAACATAAAATTCCCCCAAGCAAAATCAATTGCTTTCTCTTTTGACCAACACACAGAGGCAGTGTGTTGTTCCTCTGAGCAAGCAGACTCCTGAAGCATGGAGCCCAGGGCCCGGGGGAGGCAGGCTGCCTGGTTTGAAAGGCCTTCCTGACAGTATGAGGCAGGTTTCATGTGGCATTCTGGATCACAGGGGTCTGAGTTGCATGCCCCTCCTAGACCTTTGCTCTATTTCTTGGTCCAGGAGGTTTTCCACTTTTCCTGATGGGAGTCTTTGAAGTTGGCTGGCTTCCTAGTGCCAGAGGAGGAAAGGCTATGCACCTGGGGCTCAGGCATGATGGTGACAGGTAAAGATGGGGACTCCCAGCTCGTCCATTCATAAAAGGCACATTCTGGGCAGCAGTCAGGAGAATGGCTCCCATATCTTCAGGTGGGCAGTAGTAAGCACCTAGCTGTGACAGCTTCCACTGACACCTAGGCAGAAAGAGTTCTTTGCTGTAAGAGCAAAGACCAGGTGCCTAGCAGCTTACCTGGAACCATAATTCCAAAATCCAGGTGAGCTCCAGCCTTCAGACCAACTCAACTGAGTGCTTCGATCGACTCCCCAGCTTGAGGAAGGAGAATGAGCATGCTCTTTGGAGCCGGGCAAAATTCTTTGCATTCTGGCGCTGCTTCTTACCAGTTATGTGACCTCGGACAACACAGTCTCAGCTTCCTGGTCTATAAAATGAGGTTAATGTATATCTTTTGTTTTATTGATATAAGAATCACAAGGCACAGAGCTTAGCTTGCTGGTACAAAGGAGTTATGTTTACCCTAAAGAAACAAAAACTGTTGAATATATTATTGCACAGTTGGTTAGGAACAACACCCACTGCTTTGGTTTATCCACTGTCTCTCTTTATCCGTGTCCTAGCTCGTACCTTAAATTGCTAACTGTCTCTGGGCAAGGGGCTTCAACTCTTTTGGCCTCAGTTTCTCATCTGAAAAATGAAGTTGTAAGATAAGATCATCTCCAAAATCCCTCCTGGTAAGGAAGCCCAGGTACATGTGGTCTTCTGGGAAAGGAGCATGAGTCCCCCAAAGCCTACAAGACTTGTAAGACCACTTACAAGACTGCTAGAAACAGAGGGTGGCTCCTTCTGAATCCAGTGGTGTGGAAAGACCTGAGTAGGGAGTGTTTGTGTACGAAGGAAAGAGGCCGCCCTACCATTTGATTTTGTGCTTTGCTATTACAGCTTGAAGTTGCCAGTCCAGGAAGACTTGTGAATTACAGTTTTTCAATACCAAGCGCCTCTTGAATATGATATCATAGATGACTATCTATCTGGCAATTTACAACTAGTACAGAGAACTATCATTTTATAATGACTTCTCTATGTGGTTTTGAAACAGAAAATCCAATACTGTGGATGACAGTAGACCAGAGAAGCCAGAGCAGCAGTACCACCATAATATGGCCATTTCTATGGACATCCACAAACTGTTGTTAGTAATACTCAAGAAATGGGTTTGGGTATTATGCAAGAGCTAATTTATTTGCTCATCCCTCGATGAAGTTCAGCCCAGAGTAGTCATGTGACACAATCAGCTATTTTTCTCGGGACCACAGGATGACTGCAGGTCTCTTGGAATGGACTGTGCATGGTGATGTGCCCAGGTGTGTGCTGAGTGATGGGTAATTCCAGGTGCTGGGTGAGAAGCCTGGACTGTGTAGGGGAGAGAACATTGGAGCTGGAGACAGAAATTCCCAGCCTCAGTCCTGGCATGTCTCCTTCTATGCTGCGTGGTTTTGGGCCAGTTGTTTCAACTCTGAGCTTCAGTTTCTTGGTCTATAACATAGGGAGATAGCCCTGTGCTCCCTCCCTCCCAGGTAAAATTTTCAGAAGGGGCATGTGAGATAACATATGTTAAAAATGCTTTGCAAAATGTAAAACACTACAGTTGATGCTAGAACAACAATATAGGAGAGATTTTCTGCTTATTGCAACCACCGTTGCTTATTGATTACTATAGGTACTTGTCAGTGAGGTTCAGTCTTTGGGGTGAAAGAGGAGATTCAGGGAGGGCTTAGAGGGCACTAGGGTAAAGTTGTTTACTTTGTTACGCCATTTATACATGGTCACCCAGCTAAGAAGTGGTGGGGTCAGGCTTTGACCTTGCCTACACCCACGCAAACTCAAATTCCCCAATGATTTTTGAACAATGCTCCGTGGAGCCTTAGACTGTTTGTGGAGACTTCAGGGATTCTGCAAATGCCTGATTGTCACTGTTGTAGAAGCTGAGGATATAGCAGTGATATTATTACTTAATCTCCCAGTGACAGGTCTTGTACTGACTGGTGGAATTTGAATCCACATCCACCTCTGGCCCACATTCACCTCTGAATCCACAGCCCATGTCCTTGGTTATCTTGGTTATCTCCAAATACAAACATGCAGAAATGTCCATAAACATCATGCTTGGGAGAAGCCTCCAGACCTCTCTAATGGCACAGGGTTCCTCTCTTTCTCCCTTTCCTGGGGTTTGGTGGTCTACTGAGGAGCATTCGTTCGAAGTGCTGATCTAAGTTCCTTAGCCAGGCAACGTAGGGAGACAGCGGAGCACTAGCAGGACGCTTGTCCTTGCAAAGTGCAAGAGTAATTAACATGGTGAGAGGGGGCGGGGGAGTAATTTGGATTTCATCACTTGGCAGCTTTGCCTCTTGAGAATACCTTATGGTTGGGAAATGAACCTTTAGGCTCACTGTAGCATTTTTCTTTGAATAAATGATAAACATCCATCATGTAATACATCTCTTGCAACATTTCAGCCTGTCACTAATGACCTTATTGGAAAGAACATTTGATTTAAGATTTAAACCTTTCATGACAACCTCTAGGCTTGGATACATACATTTGAAGTAAAATTAACATGATTTTAGCCTGTGGTCAAGTAGTAAATCCAAGACTTTTCTGGATTTAAGAATCAGCGTCTCCTTCCCCCACCTTCAGTTCTTTAAAACTAATGTGCTTAAATCAACCCCTACTGGGTCCTGAAAATATAGTTAGATGACTTCATCCATTTTTGACCAATTGATGGTATATTCTCTGAGGTGTCAAAAGAATTATTATCTAATTTTAGGAGTCAAGGCTGGAGCAGCAAGTGTCTGTTATTTTCTCTGATAGCTGTACATCAGATTCTAAACTGATGGTCCCTATGGCTGAGGTAATGATTTAAGTCTGGAGAAAAGACAGTGAATATTGTAGTGGCATCTGACAGCTTCCATAAAGCTGAAGAGATGTTGTTGCTTCTGTTAGACCTTTTACTTAACATACGTTTATCTGCAACACCTTAGTCCAAACATTTTTAACCTGTGATGGGAGAGATGTGGCCCTGACCTTGGCATCCTTTGCTTAGGATGTTCAAGTATGTATACTACTTGTTTGCTAGCTAGGCCAATTTATGCATACAGGCACACTAATGCAGCATTTCTATGCTTTTAGGAAACTGCAGCATCTTCTGTGTTCCTACCAGCTCCTTGAAGAGGTCTCTGGTACTGAAGGGCAGTGGGTGTTGAGGTGTCTTCCCTGAGGAAGAAAACTGGGTCCCTTATTGAAAAGGGGAAAAGATGCCTACGCTTGCACCATGACATGCCAGGTTCTGTGCCAGACCCTGCTGCAGGTGCTGGGCATAAACAGTAAACAAGACAGACGTGGACCCTGAGCTCTTGGTGGTGACATCCAGCAAGAGAAAACAGGTCAGTCAATAGGCAATTGTTAGAAAGTTGACAAACACTGAGAGAAGGAAGCATACATCCATGGGGATATATGGCAGGGGAAACTTACCTAGTCTGGAGTACATGGAGGCCCTCCTGGAAGAGGTAATATTTATGCAGGGGCTTGTGTGTGTCACCTGGAAGCATGGAGCATAGGCTATGAAGCATGGCTGGCTTCTGCTCACACCACCTTGGAGAGACTGTCATGGAACTCTTATCTAACCAACTCCTCTTCCCAGGGCTGTGGCCAGAATCACCCCCACCCCCATGAACCTTTCTAAAAAATTTATAGACTGCCCTTCCTCTTCCCTTATTAGATTCCTCTCCCAGGAGGTCCCCGTTTCCTCTTTGTACACAGATCACCCGTGGGATGGTCTCACAGACTCTTCAGATTTCCCAGATAGGCCTAAATTCTAGGGGCCCCTCAGCTTAGCCCTTCAGACTGGGGCCCTCATCCCAGATGGAGAAAGGACACATACCTGAGAGCTCAGAATGTTTTAAGAGTCAGGTTATGGACATAGAAAAGACCAATATAAGCTCATCAGGGACCTAGGCTGGCCCTGAGCAGAGCCTTGGGGGTCCTTCGGGTCATGACCAGGCCTATGGACTGGCTGGACCTGAGAGATATGGTCAGAGCCGCATTTCCCCAGAGTTCTAGCAGGCTGAGCTTGGTCAGGGCGCAGATGCTCTGGCCAGGTGGTCCTTGGTAGTGAGGCTTTTGCTGAGTTTGGGGTGGTGCCTCTTCTCTGTAAAGAAGAATGAACCCAGCCCTTCAGAGTTAATCAGGAAATGTTTTCCCGAGTCAACCCAGGAGCTCCTTTGCATGTAGGCCATAGAAGGCCCCTCACTTTGCATCTCACTCTCGGGGAAGAGGGGATGTCTGTCCCAGGACCTCTCCCAAATTCGCTGTCTGCCTGGGTGCCTCCCCCACCTCCATTCTGCTTGGGCCCTGTTCCGGCTCCTTGCCCCTATTGGTCTGGCTCCTCCCTGGACTTCCAGTCATGCTTTTGTCCTGCAAACAGACACCAGGCCCCTCGCTCTGAATCCAGCCTACTCCCATGCCCAGCCCCTCCTGCTGAACACCCCGCCCTGAGCATGCACTGGGTCCTTGCACTAGAAAGCTTGGGACGGGCTCCTGGGGACCCCTCCTATCCCTCTAGCACAGGCATGTTGGTGGCAAGAACCCTAGGTGAAAGCAAGGACCTGCCGTGAAAACCGAGCCTGGCGTAGGAGGTGGGGGTGTGGGGCGTGGGAGGGAGCTTGGCCCGCAGAGGGTGCGGTGGCCGAGGACCGAGCCGCCGCGGAGCTCAGGCCCCATCCCCCGAGGGAGGCTCCACCAGGTGGCTGAGAGCCCCGCCCCGCCTCCCCCAGCCTTCCGGGCCTGGGAGGTGGCCGAGCCAAGTGGAGACTGGAACACCGACTGAGGAGCCGGCCAGAAGGGTCAGCCCTTGTCCTTTCCCCTCCAGCGGGCTCTCCACACCCGCTTCTGCTCGGGGAGGACCACACCGGTTAGCGTGTACTGGGAGCAGGGCGTCTCCTTGACATGATTCTCCATCCCTCCCTTCCCTAATCCATCTCTCCATGGGTTCTTTCCCCCAGACACACGGGACCTGTTCACATCGCTCCAGCTGCCTCCGGCTTGGCCGAGTCACTGTCGTTGTCACTTCTCCCTAGACCGCCAGGACAACCTCATACAAGTCTCGTCCTCACTGAGCCCTCTCACAGCTCCGGAGCGTCTTTTGGTCTTTTAAAAGTGGAAGTGTGCTCCTGCCACTTCTATGGAAAGCTTTTATGTTCATTTCACTTAGAATAAAATTTAAGATCCCCAACTGGGCCTGCGAGCCCCTTACAATCTGATCTTTGCTCACCTCGCCAGTGTCAACTCTGCCCTGGGCTGCAGACACCCTGGCCTTCAGTCAGATTTTTATTCTTGGCTTTCCTTTTTCTTTCCGGAGAAGCCTCCTCAATCTAAATTAGGGGCCACAATTACACTCTCTTTTACTACCCACTCCTTTTCCTTCACTGTACTTACCATAATTTACAATAAGATACTAATTAGAATGATGATGTCTGACCTACTTGCCTGCACACGCTGTGAGGAAAGGGATGAGGATTGTTTTGTTCAATAGCCTTAAACAGAGCCTGGCGCACAGTAGTCACCAATATTTATTGGATGACAGACTGACTTAAAGAACAACACTCTACTCTGCCGTGCAATACGCTAGCCACTGGCCACATGTGGTTACTTAAATTTAAATTAATTTAAATGAAATAAAATTAAAAATTCAGTTCCTCAGACACACTGGCCACATTTCAAGTGCTCAGTAGCCACTTGTGGCTACTGGCTACTGTGTTGGACAGTGCAGACCGTTTTCACCACTGCAGAAAGTCTTATTGGGCTGTGTTGTTAGTAAGTATGAATATCGGTCCATTCACTGCATTCTTAGGTGGCTAAGAAATGTAATTTCACTTTTTATGACTGATTTTACTTTCAATTTCAAGGCCCTGTTCTGCTGGGCGAGGGACACTTACCAGTCTATTTGAGGTCCCTCTCCCTTTTCCTGTGGTGGGACAAATTCTAGGAGACTTATGTCATGCCAAGGTCTCAGGCGGGGACTTAGTGCCAGCCACCCTGTTATTCCCAGGGCATCCTCCTCCTCATCCCAGCATCAGCCCATGAAGGACAAGAGAGCTGAAAGTCTTATAATGAGAAGGAGCAACTCTGGCCTTGCCTCTCCCTCCTCTACTCCTTCTCATTCCCCAGAGGCATCCCTTTCAATTTTTAAAAGCTATTTCTCCAGGGTCATAAATAATATGTGTCTATGGCTCTCTTTTAATTTGTCCACTTCAGACATTCTCTGCTTAATTCCTGTTCTGGAAGAGGAGACATTTTTTGTTTGTTTGTTCACCCGCTTCAACTCTTTCATCCTTTCAATTCGGTTATAGTATAGCTTTTGACAATACAAAGTGTTTTATTATTATAATTGTACTATTATTTTTCACTATTGAATGCACTATGATCCTATGTCCTTTCTTGAACAACTCATTTAAAAAGTTAATAATTGTGATATTTTATTTGTTTTCTTGTTTTCTTTGCATTTCTGGTTAAACCTTCTCACATCCTCCAATAATTGTGTATGACGTTTTTTGGTACACATTTTCACATAGTCAAACCCTTTTTTCCCCCCCTCTGAATGTATTCCTCTGGGAGTTCTCTGTCCTCCTGTTCCCACCTGTCCCAGCTCGCCGGGCCATCATCCTGGGGTTCCCTTTATTTCTTGCCTGTGTTGGAAATTCTGTTTCCTCAACCCCATAGCTCTGTTTTTCATGATTTAGTCCTTCATGTTGGCTGGGCACAGCTTCTAGCAGTTTCTTGAGATAAGGGTGTGTGGAGGTAAACTTTTTGAATCCAGGAATGTTTGAAAGTATCTTTATTATAGCCTCACACTTGATTGATAGTTTGGCCAGGCAGGGCAAGAATTTTAGACTGAAAGTAATTTTCAGTTAGAATGTTGTGTTGTGTCATTCTCTTCCAGCTTCCAGTATCGCTGCTGAGAAGTCCTGAACAGCCCTTAGAGCAATTGATGAGAGAGAGAGAGAGAGAGAGAGAGAGAGAGAGAGACTGAGACCCAGATGGAAGCTGCAGTCTGTCTTTTATAACCCAGTCTTGGAAGTGACTTAACATTGCTTCTGCTATGTTCTGTTGGTCACACAGACTGACCCTGGTACACGTGAGAGGAAATAATACAAATGTGTGAACAGTAGGCCCTGGGGATCCTTGAGGGCCATCATAGAGGCTGTCATAGGGTCTATTTGTTCTTGATACAGATTTTCAAGAAGTCTCCAATTTTCAGTGCCCCACCTTTCAGGGTGTCTTTTGCTTCCAGGACTTTTTACCTTTCTGCGGGCCTGCGAGCATGGACTGGTTTGTTTCTCAAAATCTCTCTCTGGGCGCTCAGCTATGACCTTTCTCTGCTGTGTCATTTTTCATTCCTCTTTCCTTTTCTGTTTCTGTGTGTCATGGTTTGATTTTACAGATAACCTGTAGTCTCATTAATGCGGAATTTCTGTTTCTGTATCTTGCTCTCCTTGTTATTTTGGGATGATTTTTGAGATGGGAAGGGGGTAGAAAGAGTTTTGCTTTCCCATTTTGGAATCAGAAGTCTTTCCAGGGAACCCCAGTTAGTCAGTCCAGTTTTGCCCTTCTTCATGTATCTTCTATGCCCTAAATCCACTTGGGACTTAACGATTTTCAGTTCAAAAGCCAAGAATTGACTCACTTGCTTTCTGTATTTTGCTATGTGATTCCTTCCCTAAGATGGTTAGCATGGAAAGAATGCTCAGATTCATGGCTAGAGAAGGAAAAGGAAATGTATGGAGGTGGGACACCCTGGTAATTTATCAAAATATTATTCTGCTACAATAGATAAAGACTAGAAAAATTAAAGATCAGGAACACTGGAAGCAGGAGGAGTTGGGCACTTAGTCACGATGTGTGCTTCTAAGTTGAAAACAGCAACTACGAGAAAACTCCAACCTGAGTGTTGAAAATCAGGAAGAGGCAGCCTTGGCAGGTTAACTAGAGGAATTCTAAGAAACCTAGGCACACCAGCATTTGATGACTCAGGCACAATCTAGCTAGAGAGATCATCTAGACAGTCCACTCACTTTACAAATGGGGAAGCTGAGGTCAGAGAAGGAAAGGGGCTTGACCAAGGTCACTGAATCAGTTAAGAGCAGAGATGGAGTCTTGAGCTTTGGTTTTAACTTTGGTGCTTTCATCATTGCACCATGAAGCCTTCTACATTTTTATGACATTCTCCTTTTTTAATAATTTGGGTAATGTTTTTGACAATTATCTATCCACCTCTGAAGCACAAGAACATTATATTTACTGATATCCAGATGGCCTTTTCTCTGCCACCAGTCTTGGTAATGGCACTTCTGTGCAAGAAGTAAATATAGAAGTTCAGGAAGCGCAGTTTGAAGGGAAACAGTTGTCTTTACAGCAGGCCTTCACAGAGCCTTTACTTTGTTTGCATGCACTATAACTCTTCAAGGAGATGTATAGTCAGTGTATTAGTTTGCTGGGGTTGCCATAATAAAACACCACACACTGGGTGGCTTCAACAACAGAAATTAATTTTCTCACAGCTCTGGAGGCTGGAGTCTTAGGTATGTTTTCAGCAGGGTTGATTTCCTCTGAGGCCTCTCTCCTTGCCTTTTGAATGGTTAACTTCTTGTTGTATCTCTTCACATACTCTTTCTTCCGTGTGTGCCTCCCTGGTGTCTCTCTGTAGGTGCAAATTTCCTCTTCTTATAAGGACACCCATCAGATTAGATTAGGGCCCACTCTAAAGGCCTCATTTAAACTTTTTAAAAAAAATTTTATTGGAGTATAGTTGATTTACAATGTTGTGTTAATTTCAGGTATACAGCAAAGTGATTCAGTTATACATGTACATATAATCATTCTTTTGAGCCTCATTTAAACTTAATCACCTCTTAAAACCCCTATCTCCAAATACAGTTCCACTCTGAGGTAATGAGGGTTAGGGTAACCACATATGAATTTGGGGGGTTGGGATAGAATTCAGCCCATAATAGTCAGTATTTCTCCATCTTAGTAGGTGGGGAAATCCTTGGCACTATTGAGGAATTTGTGGTTTAGGGAACAGTCTTTAGGAAATGGTGCTCTTGGGAAACAAAACAGGCCACAGCTGAGAAGGGATGACCCTGTATTATGTCCACAGTTTGATGTGACTGATATGATGAAAATCAAGAGTGTGTGGTGGTGAGTGTCTAGAGGAAGAGATGGAACTGGCTAAAAAGAACAGTTTTTGTTTTTGTTTTTTAAAGAATACAGGGTGGCACATGCACACAGAATGAAAGGAAGGGCTCTGGAGCTGAGTCCCCGTTTCTCTATCTGTCTCTTGGTGTCTCTCTCATCTCTACCTCTCTCCACTTGGCTTTGTTTAATTTCATTCCCTTTTCCTGCAGAGGGACTTTCTCCATGATGCCCAAAGCAAGAGAGTATTTCTTGTCAGCTCCAGTGCAAAAAGACCCTCATGGTCCCAGCTTGGGTCACATTTGTTGAGGGATATTTGATTCTTTTATTGGCCACAGGTTGGGTATAATCCAGAAGTAGGGAATGAAAGAATATGGGGAAAATCAAGATTACAGCTAGTGAAGAGAAGGTAGATAGAGCCTTATCATGTTACAGTGATAGTGAAGGAAGGATACAGTGGTCCAGCTCCATTGGGCATCCAGAATTGTTGGGGAAGAAAAATGTCTTCTAGCATCTATGTTGTATGAGTCAAGGCTTGTTCTTTTCAGTGATTATCAATCAGGTGCAGCCACAAGAGGAGACACAGGAGAGGCTCAGGAAAACAGTCTGTTATGTTCACAGGTCTTAGAAACAGGATGCATGGTACTCCATGCAGGGTCACGTGGAGAAGCACCAGCGTCGATCAGGAGGCAGAAGGGACTGGAGCAAGGTGAGAGCCTAGGCCACAGCCTTTTTTGGAGTTTCCATGGTAAAGGCAAAGCAGGGCAGGGTAAAGAGCTTAGAATTGGCTAGTTTAATAATTTTGGCAGGCTCCACGCTATAGAGGTGGTCTCTACTTGCTGCTCCCTGGCCCTGGAATGATTAAGGAAGAAGGCTATTACCTCTTGGGGTGTATAGGTCAGATAGAGGAGGTATGGCTCTGGATTGGCTAGTTTATATACCAAAGGCATGTTCCTGGCTGAGTCCTTCACTATCTCTAAGAACTGGCTAGCTCAGACATAGGGTAGGCACCTGTAAGAGAGAAAATAAAGAAGACTACAAATTTCTGCGTAGCAGTCGAAAAAACTTTAGACGCCAAAGAGTGGCTCATTATGGAAGATTTGTGGCTGAGTTGTGGAGTCGATCAGCACTTCCTTCTTTAGGGGTTCCTGCCTTCAGAATCCCCCTGATTCCCTTCATGCTTAATGGCTTCCAATTTAGAGAACAACAATGCCTGTCTTTCTTTGTGTCTAAGAATAGATGGCCTTTATCATTCATCCATTCAACAGTTTTCTGAGAGCTGACTATGTCCCCAGCTCTGTGGGAGGTACTGGGAATACAGTCCTTGCCCCTGGGGACATGCAGGCAAATGGTTGAGGGTGGATGAACCCAAGGGGTCCTTTTCAATGGGGTGTAGAGTAATTATTGGCCTTCTTCTTGGTCCTCATTGCCATTTTCAGACCATTACTCATGCATCCTTATGGGAAAAACTCTTCTCCGAGGTTATCATCATCTGACCAATAAGGCCAACAAGGCTTTAGAGAGGAGGGGCCACTGTGGCTGGGCCTCAAAGGATGGGCATTTCTTCCAGCTGAAAAAGACAAGAGAGAGGATAAAGAAGAGCATTAGAGGCAGAGCAAAGAGCAGGTCAAATGTATCTTTAGAATTTTAGGCTTCTGGGTACAGCTCTCAGTTCCCTTAGTTTTCCACTGAGATTACCTCCTGGTCCAGAAAAATGCCCTCCTGGCCATCCCTTGGGAGAACATCTACTATTCTCAGCTTTCTCTACCTACTTTGCAGAGTTAAGTCTCCTAGTAGCCCTGTTTCTAGGAAATTTTGTCTTTGAAGGGAACAGAGAAAGAGATCAATGAGCTGCAGGGGTCCTTTTAGCACTGAGACCAATTTAAAGTGGGAAAGGTACAAGGATAAATGTCTGAGCGCAAACTGGGGTTCTTTTCTTCAATTGTGTTTGAATAGATGACTCATGGTCAAAGATTTCCCTGTAGAGAAGGTTGAGTCTTTTTTGTTTTTTCTTTGCCAGTCCCAGAGGAAGTATAACTGACATGAAATTTGTTGGCTCACCTAATAGTTTAGCCCATTTACCAGAGCAGATCCTAAATTAAAAAAACAACAATAACACAGTTTCATATTTTTTAAGTTGTCTGGTGGTTAATCACCCATAATTTCAGAAACACTGATGTGGTATGCAAGAGAAGAAGCCTTTGATTAGATTTAAACAGACATCTTGAATAGCATCTGAAATGGGAAAAGAAAGTAGTACTGCCCTTTGATTCTGCAAAAATAAAACCAATTTGCCTTGAAAAACTTATCTCAATTCCTTTCTCATTTCATATTTTCAAGTAAAATAGGATTAAATCCCAATCAGCCATTCAGTATACACTTGCCAAATATGTAGACTTAGACTTGGCTGAGAGTCAGATCTCCTCATGGCCAAGTTGTGTCAGGTGCTTTGATTTATAGGGAACTTCAGGAGCTGCTTGTGGTATCATCTTTTCCTACTCAGAAAATATGTCTTTTTTCTCCTCTCATAATTTAGACCTCTCTCTCTCATATCTATAGACAGCATATAACTGTTGAGAATGCAGAGCATGGCTAAAGATACTGAAATGCATAACATAAGGCAACATAAAAGGAATACATAAATTCAAAATATCTAAAATCAATGGTGACTCACAAAGTTCTAAAGATTTATTTTTTGATATTTATTTTAACTTCCATTTCAATTTTGAGATCTCATAGAATATTTGGTTTCTTTTTACCACCATGAAGAAGATTTTCTTAAAACTGAGAATCCACTTTTGTGGTGCCCAAGCTCCAGTGATAAACAAAGTCCTTTCCTAACTCGGTCACCTGGGGACTGAGATGTCAGAGTAGATAACTGTTAGAGAGAGGAAATGAGGTTTCGTCAGCTATCCTGTTGCCTCCAGAGCATGGTCAGATGGTCTTTATTGGATGGAAATGAAAATGTCTCTTTATTTATTTATTTTTTGGCACAAGAATTTGTCTAAAATAAGACCAGGAGGACCTCTATGCTGCGGCCTTGGCAAAGGGAAACACAGAGATAAATGTGTGTACATAGCTGGCTCACTGTACCCAGAACTTGTTCTCTGTATTCATAACCTGTGACTGCCCTTAAGGGACAGATTAAAATTCAAGGCATGCAGATCCTTGGCTGTTTGATTTCAGACACAAAGTTGGAAACTGGCTGATAAACATATGCAGCACGCATCCTACTCCCACTGCCTCTGTTCTGTAAAGCTGGGCTCAGCGCAGAGGCAGAACCCTGTCAACTCTGGCCTAGAAGGATCCCCTTTTTCCTCCCTGATGGGAAGGAGTCCCTTTGTTCCAATCACGAGTCTCCTAAACTACCTCCATTTCTCCAGTGTGTTTGAAACAAGGTCTAGAAAGAGCCAGATGGGAGCAAGCTCACATTTATTTAGCTACCTTTGCATGGGTTGGGAGAAAGGGCAAAAGCTTACCTACACAGTGATGTCCCCACCTCTCTTTTGGGAGAACAGCCATGTGATCATGAAGCCCACACGTTCTTAGTGACAAATGATACCACTGATATTCCCTTGGCGTGGTGACTCCATCCCCCATGATTCTGGGATGTGGCTGAGGTCTTCCACGGATCAGAATCTCTCTCTTTCTCTGCCTGCCTTTTATTTTTATTTTTTCAAAACAGACAACTTTTTTTGAAGTATAGTTGATTTACAGTGTTGTGTTAGTTTCAGGTGTATAGCAAAGTGATTCAGAATATGTATATGTGTGTATATACATATATTTATATTTGATTTCAGACTCTTTTCCATTATAGGTTATTACCAGATATTGAATACAATTCCCTGTGCTATATAGTAGGTTCTTGTTGTTTTATCTATTTTATATGTAGTAGTATATAAAAGTGTATCTGTTAATCCCAAACTCTTAATTTATCCCCTTCTACTTCCCCTTTGGTAACCATAAGTTTGTTTTCTATGTTTGTGAGTCTATTTCTGTTTTTCAAATAAGTTCACTTGTATCATTTTAAAAGATTCCACATATAAGTGAATCATATGATATTTGTCTTTGTCTGACTTACTTCACATAGTATGATAATCTCCAGGTCCATCCACGTCTCTTCAAATGACTCAACTTCGTTCCTTTTAATGGATGAGTAATATTCCATTGTATATATATATATACCACATCTTCTTTACCCATTCACTTGTCGACGAACATTTAGGTTGCTTCCGTATCTTGGCTATTGTAAATAGTGCTGCAATGAACATTGGGGTGCATGTATTTTTTTGAATTACAGCTTTTGTCTTTTCTGGATATATGCCCAGGAGTGGGATTTCACTATCATATGGTAACTCTATTTTTAGTTTTTTAAGCAACTTCTATCCTGTTCTCCATAGTGGCTGCACCGATTTACATTCTCACCAACAGTGTAGGAGGGTTCCCTTTTCTCCACACCCTCTCCAGCATTTATTATTTGTAGACTTTTTAATGATGGTATTCTGCCCAGTGTGAGGTGATACCTCATTGTATTTTCATTTCTCTAATAATTGGTGATGTTGAGCATCTTTTCATGTTCCTGTGGGCCATCTGTGTGTCTTCTTTGGAGAAATGTCTATTTAGGTCTCCTGCCCATTTTTGAATTGGGTTGTTTGTTTTTTTCATATTGAGCTGTATGAGCTGTTTGTATATTTTGGATATTAATCCCTTGGTGGTCACATTGTTTGCAAATGTTTTCTCCCATTCTGTAGCTTGTCTTTTTGTTTTGTTTATGGTTTCCTTTGCTGTGCAAAAGCTTTTAAGTTTAAGGTCCCATTTGTTTAATTTTGTTTTTATTTCCATTATTCTAGGAGACAGATCCAAAAAAATCTTGCTGCAATATATGTCAAAGAATGTTCTGCCTAGGTTTTCCTCAAAGAGTTTTATAGTATCTGGTCTTACATTTAGGTCTTTAATCCACTTTGAGTTTATTTTTGTATATGATGTTAGAGAATGTTTTAATTTCATTCTTTTACATGTAGTTGTCCAGTTTTCCCAGCACAACTTACTGAAGAGACTGTCTTTTCTCCATTGTATATTCTTGCCTTCTTTTTCATAGGTTAACTGACCATAAGTGTGTGGGTTTATTTCTGGGCTTTTTATTCTGTTCCATTGATCTGTGTCTGTTTATTTGCCAATACCATACTGGTTTGATTACCGTAGTGCTGTAGTATAGTCTGAAGTTAGGGAGCATGATTCCTTCAGCTCCCTTCTTCTTTCTCAAGATTGTTTTGACTATTCAGGATCTTTTGTATTTCCATACGAATTGTGAAATTTTTTGTTCTAGTTTTGTGAAAAATGCCTTTGGTATTTTGATAGGGATTGCATTGAATCTGTAGATTGCCTTGGGTACTATAGTCATTTTGACAATATCAATTTTTCCAATTCAAGAACACGTATATCTTTCCATCTGTTTGTGTCATCTTTGATTTCTTTCATCAGCATCTTATAGTTCTCAGGGTACAGGTCTTTTGCCTCCTTAGGTAGGTTTATTCCTAAGTATTTTATTCTTTTTGATGTGATGGTAAATGGGATTGTTTCCTTAATTTCTTTTTCTGAGAGTTCGTTGTTAGTATATAGAAATGCAATAGATTTCTATATATTAAATTTTGTACCCTACAACTTTACTGAATTCACTGATGAGCTCTAATAGTTTTCTGTTAGTGTCTTTAGGGTTTCTATATATATTATAATGTCATCTGCAAACAGTGACAGTTTTACTTATTTTTTTCCAGTTTAGATTCCTTTTATTTCTTTTTCTTCTCTAATGGCTGTTCTGCCTGCCTTTGAATTCTTGGCTTTTTGAGGTCAATACTCAATTCCGTATTTCCCTAAGTGGGAGAATTTTCATTAGTCACTGAAAGCGCAGATAGTGGGGCTTGCTGGACAATGAGGGTCTTAAGTCTAAGAGCATAGAAGCACATTCCTAAGGTCCTAAGCTCTTGTCCATGTTCTGAGCTTCATGGACACTTAGAGGAAATGGACAGCTTTGCATTAGATCCTAGGCCCTGTTGGTGTCTTTACTATACTAGGCTGGCAGCTGTAGAGCAAGGAAGTGGGAATTTGTGATTAGCAATTCATGTAGTTCTCATTCTTAATGACTAGGCAGTTTATTATTAATGATTCTTGGGTATTTTAAGCACTAATAAAACTAATGATTACTTTTGAATTTTAGCAGAGTTCTATATCCCTTTTAGAGATAGATGGCTGTCAAGTATATATATTTCAGAGTGAGGGTCCAGCCCGAGTTACCTTTTTTGGTAAACGTTCTTTCCCCCTCGGTGTGGACCTCTAAGAGCCTATATCTGTGCTATGTGATCTTAGCTCCTTAGCCACACACAGTTGATTAAGCCAAGGCTGGACACCTAACTCAGGGAAACTGTTAGGAAACAAGTATTTGTGTTGCCCCCAAATTCGTATGTTGAAACCCTACCTCATAACATGGTGGTATTAGGAGGTAGAGCCTTTGGGAGGTAATCAGGATTAGACGAGGTCATGAGGATGGAGCCCTAATGAATGGGATTATTGCCCATATAAGTGTCACAAGAGAGCTTGCTTCCTCTTTCTCCACCATGTGAGGACATAATGAGTAGTCCATCGTCTACTACCCAGAAGAGGAGTCTCACAAGAATCCAACCATGCTGGCACCTTGATCTTGAACTTCCAGCTTCTAGAACTGTGAGAAATAAATTCCTTCTTGTTATAAGCCACCCAGCCTATAGTACTTGCTACAGCAACCCTAACTGACTAAGACAGGGATCTATGATTCATTGAGCCAGTCTATTATTTCTACTGCTAAATTGAATAAAAGGCTAAAGAGACTGGCCGGATGAGATGGTACTGGGCAGGAAAGGTCAACACAATGTTGGAGCCAGAGTTGGAGCCATGGTCAGCCGGCTCTGTGGGCAAGCTGAAGGTATGGGGAGAGACTCTGGAGCCTTGCCCAGAAGCTGGTCTTTGGAGAACGTGAGTGGAGAGAAGCAGAGATGTGGGAGTACCTGGTACAGAGGGAGGGTTTTGGGAGTATCCTCAGTCCATCTGGGCCCAGTTTCCTGGATGTTCGACTGCTTGTTGTCCTACAATGCCTATGTCTAGTTTGAGTGGGTTTCTCTTCCTTGCAAGCAAACTACCCCTGACCAGAAGAATGGTCTCTGCTGGCCAGAGGTGACTGATCACAGAGCTAGGAATTGTCAGAGTATCAGTGTGAAGCTTTGCAGCTTCCAGGTGGGCCAAAGAGCCTTCCTTGGAGCCAGAGCATGACATTTGTCCCAGGCAGGGCGTATTGTGCAATGGTCCCTCTGAGCACAAGTGTCCTGTAGAGAGCAGGGAAGATAAAGAGTGGAAGGTTGAAGGCCTAGTGGGTTCCAGGCACTGGGTTAGGTGCTTTACACAGATGCCTTTTGTCCTTCGGTAATTGTGGTAGGTAGAAGAATGGCATCCCAAACATGCCCATCTCCTAATGCCCAGAACCTTTGTAATTTTATATGGTAGAAGGGACTTTGTGATTTGATTAAGCTAAGAATTTTGAGATGGGGATTATCCTGGATTATCCAGGTGGGCCTGGTATAATTGCAAGGGTCCTTATAAGAGGGAGACATGAGGGTCAGAGTCAGAGAAGGTTATGGGATGAAGTCAAGATGGGAGTGATATACTTTGAAGGTGGAGAAAGGGGCCATAAGCCAAGGAATATGGACAGCTATTAAAAGCTGAATAAAGCAAGGAAATGGATCTTCCCCTCAGAACCTCCAGAAGGAACCAGTCCTGCTGACATCTTGACTTTAGCCCAGTGAATCAAAGTTTAGACTTCTGACCTCCAGAACTGTGAGAGAGTACATCTGTGTTATTTTAAGCCTCTAAATTTGTGGCAATTTGTTATAGCAGCAGTAGCACACTAATACAGTATTGTTCTTGTAATCCCCATTTTTACAAACAAGGAAAGCTCAGTGGGGTTGAGTAACTTGCCCAAGGACACACAGCTAGTAAGAGATGGAACAAAGCTTTGGTCCCAAGACTGTCAGACTCAGAGCCTCTGCATTTCCTACTATCTGATTTTGCTGCCAGTGGAATCTTCTTTCCTAAGTGCATTTTGAACACAGCAAAGGCTCGATTTGTGTCCAACAGGTTAATGCAGGGCTACCTGGAGCCAGAGGATGGGTGGGATGACCTCTCAATATCCTTCCTTTTAGCAATGTCAAGAAGTACAATTTTTGCCAACTGTGTAGATGTGCACATAATCTCCTGTGGCCTCAGCAGCTGGGCTCTCCCAGCTAGATCTGGCATTGGGGTCTTTTAGGTGCCTGCTTCTTTGAGGATGCAGGAGTAGGTCTGATTTATTATGATGCATTCCCCAATTTCATGCCAAATTATTCAATTGCAGTTACCCTCTGCACTCAGGAGAGGTTTCCTGCTGGCTTACAAAGATGAGACCAGGAGTGGCCTGGAACATGTAGGAAAATTTTAGCTTATTATTTATTGGAGGGGGAAGTGGCATTTCTCCTACTTTGGAATAAGTTAGTTATCTCTGCATATGGGAGGAGAGGGAGGAAAAAATCTCCCTGTTTCCAAAGCGAAGCCAGGTTTTAATGAGGAAATAAGGCAATGTTTTTTACCTTCTTTTCCCTCACTGCCTCATGCCTGTCAGTCAGCTCAGGGTTACTCCTGCTCTGTTGAGAGGAAAGAAGGTTTATGGACTTCCCACTAACATAAAAACAATGGTTCTCACTTATTAAGCATTTACTGTGTGCCAGGCACTGTGCTAAATTAAAGATTTACAAGTAAATCTTTAATTTACAAGTAATCTTTAAACTGAGAATACAAAGTAAATGTTACTAGGCTCATCTCATAAATTGGGAAGCAAAGCTCAGATAAATGAAGGATTTTCCCCAACAACACCCAAGTGGTAAGCTAGAATTCAAACCTAGGTTTTTGAATCTGGAGTGTTTATTGTTTCCAGAAGTGATAGCATGTGCTTTATTTGGGTATTTTATTGTCTGCTCCTGTAAATCCTGCAGGTCTCAGCTCAGATGTCATTTGCTTCATGCAGTCTTCCTTATCTTCAAGTCCACATCCTCCTTAGTATTGGGTACTCATCCACCCAGTGCTGTGTTAACTGCTGTATTGTAATTGTCTGCTCCTCATCTGTGTCCCCCCTCTACCATGAATCCTTGAGGGCAAAGACTTTGCCTTCTTCACCACTGCATGCCAAGTGTCCAGTACAGAGCAGTTGTTGTCAATGGTTGCTTGTTGAATATGTAAGTGAGGAAATGACACACACACTCACACAAATGCTGTCACTGAAAATTATCATGAACTTTAAGATATCATTTGAGGGAGGCACCATAATTTGCAATATGCATTCAAATACTATCACTTAAAAATATGGGATTCATGAAGGCTGATACAAATGACTGATTATGATGAATTTATTGGGACAATTTATTGGTGTCTAAGCTAAACCTTAAATGACTTATTGTACCACATGCAAGAAAATTCCCTGAAATCATCAAACCTGTTTCCTTAACAGTGACATTCCCTACAGATTGGCCCAGAAAGGCTGTAAAAACATTGTCTTGTTCTAGAGTATATTTGGACTTTTATTTTCAAAGCATCCCTTTGGATGTGTTTTCCCCATTCACTCACTCATTTTCTAGCTCAAAATTTATTTCTCTGGGCCCATTTGAACGCAAGCATGTTAAGGGCAGGGCTGTGTCTTGTTCACTGCTGTATGCTCCAGCTTCTAGGACAGTGCATAGCATAGCTCACGGGAGGCTCTCAATTTATCTTTGTTGATTAATTGATGGGCTCTTCCTAGTCACCATAGTGGGAGGGTCAGAGAGGGGTAAAAGGTCACACGCAGGAGCAGTGAGTTGAGAGGTGGGAACCACAGTCAGTATCTCACTCCCTAATGTAATGGGTGATGTTTATCCAGTTTACCTGCTACTCCTGGCCCACCAAGCCAGGTGGAATCATTCACACACCATGCCCCATACTCCTTTATGCCTCCCAAACAAGTCCTGAATGCCTGAGAATGTTCCAGGTAATCACTCAAGTCCTCCCTCATTGCTCACTTTTGCCTCTGACTTTCTCTCCTTTTCATTTTGTCTCCTTGTTCCAAACTCCTTGACATGGCCACAAGCTCTACTCCTCAGCTTTGATCCTGACCCATGGTCTTTTCTTGTAGCTAGAGTGCCTGGGTTTGAATTTAAACTTCACTCACTGTCTAGCTGTGTGGCCTTGGGCAAATTCCTTAACCCCTCTGCTCCTCAGTTCCCCGATGGTGAAATGAGGATAATAGCTGTGCCCTTCAGAAGACTACTGAGACGATTAGATGATCAAATATGTGTAAAGCCCTTAGACCAGCGTGTGACATGCAATAGGCACAAAATGCCTGTTTACTGTTACTATTATTATCATGCTGTCATTCTTGGCCTCTCAATGGGCTGTCAGAGAAAGGCCAACAGAATCACAACAGGATGGAACCCTTGGTAATGTCCATGACATCTGCAGCAGTGTGCTGATATGAACTATTGCCAGAAAGAAAGTCTTACCTGCAGCTGACCAAGAAAAATACATGGAGTTCAGAGAGTAAAAGCTGTTTCTTTGCTGCTCCATGTGATCACCTCTCAGTCCACATTGAACTCTCATTGCTAGATGCTTGGGAGGCTCTTCTCTCTCTGACCGCTTCCCACTCTGGGATGCTTTTGGTTTTTCTAGGCTCTCATTTCTCTCCAGAGCCCGGGCTCCATCCTGAAGGACCTCCCCATAGCCTCAGCCCAGTACCCCAGGTCCTGCTGTGTTGTCAGAGTGAAACCTCCCTAAGACCAAAAACTTTTGCTTTGCTATTATCAACAGCCTCTTACAGGAGAACCTAGGGGCATTATTATCTTAGCAAAGTGGCTCTTTTTCTGCCTTACCAAGGACCTCTGCTCAGGAAGGGGTGACTGTGGGAAGGGGAGAATGAGGGAGAACCTCCAAGAGCACCTTTCCTGGGGGTGGTGGTGGGGGCTCTCATGAGCCTGGAGCGAGCGAATTGCTTGCGATCAAGCTGCACCCTGGAGTTTAATTTCAAACCATGCAGCTGGAACCTGACTCTGCTACTGAAAACCACCTGCTCTCATCACCATGCAGACCCTGATGGAAAGAGCCATTAATTTATAAGAAGGGCGCCAAGTAACAGATGTGTGTCAATATGGGACTTTCCACTCAGGTGAGGAAATAAATCTAGTTTTGGAATTGATGTCACATTTGACTTTAGAGCATATAAACTTGTTATGTAATTGATCTCCAAGCAAAGTGAGAACGTGATGAAGAGATAGAGGTTGAAGAGATAGAGATAGAGGTCAGAGGCACGTGTGACATTTAGTTCACTGCCTTCTCTTCCCCACCGCACCCTCTTCTTCCCTTTCCTGATCCAATGAGAACCCATCTGCTTTTCTTTTTAATGATACCCCAGGGAGATCCTGGGCGCAGCGGGCCAGTGGTCAGAGAGTGCGTGCTTCCCACCTGTACACAAAGCTTGTGTTTGGCAGAGTGGGGTCTGCTACAGGAGATTGAAGATGGGGGCATAGCTGCAGGAGACAAGCTCACAGCACCGAGATAAGCATTTTGGGAAACAGTTCGTTACACCTGTTTCACCTTCGGAGTAATGTGCACAGAAGTTCTCAAATTTGCATATTACATCAAATGGAACCGGTGGCATTATCTTAATGTTCACTTAAGTCAGAACTTGTACAACAAAAACAACGGGAGTCTGGTTAAATAAAGATGACTAGTCCAGGACCAGATGGCTTCACAGACGAATTCTATCATTTAGAGAAGAGCTAACACCTATCCTTCTCAAACTCTTCCAAAAAATTGCAGAGGGTGGAACACTCCCAAACCCATTCTATGAGGCCACCATCAACCCGATACCAAAACCAGACAAAGATACTGCAAAAAAACAAAACTACAGGCCAATATCACTGATGAACATAGATGCAAAAATCCTCAACAAAATACTAGCAAGCTGAATCCAACAACACATTAATAGGATCATGATCAAGTGAGATTTATCCCAGGGATGCAAGGATTCTTCAATATATGCAAACCAATCAATGTGATACACAATACTAACAAATTGAAGAAGAAAAACCACATGATCATCTCAATAGATGCAGAAAAAGCTTTTGACAAAATTCAATACCATTTATGATAAAAACTCTCCAGAAAGTGGGCATAGAGGGAAGCTATTCAACATAATAAAAACCATATATGACAAACACACAGCAAACATTATTCTCAAGGGTGAAAAAGTGAAAGCATTGCCTCTAAGATCAGGAACAAGACAAGGGTGCCCAGTCTCACCACTATTATTCAACATAGTCTTGGAAGTCCTAGCCATGGCAACCAGAGAAGAAAAAGAAATAAAAGGAACCCAAACTGGAAAGAAGTAAAACTGTCACTGTTTGCAGATGGCATGATACTATACATAGAAAATCCTAAAGATGCCATCAGAAAAGTATTAGAGCTAATCAATGAATTTAGTGAAGTTGCAGGATACAAAGTTACTGCACAGAAATCTCTTGCATTCCTATACACTAACAATGAAAAATCTGAAAGAGAAATTAAGGAAACAATCCCATTTACCATTGCAATGAAAAGAATAAAATACCTAGGAATAAACCTATGTAAAGATGCAAAAGACCTGTACACAGAAAACTAGAAGATACTGATGACAGAAATCAAAAATGATACAAATAGATGGAGAGATATACCATGTTCTTGGATTGGAAGAATCAACATTGTGAAAATGACTCTACTACCCAAAGCAATCTACAGATTCAATGCAATCCCTAGCAAACTACCAATGGCATTTTCCACAGAACTAGAACAAAAAATTTCACAGTTTGTATGGAAACACAAAAGACCCAGAATAGCCAAAACAATCTTGAGAAAGAGAAACAGAGCTGGAGGAGTCAGGCTCCCCAACTTCAGACTATACTACAAAGCTACAGTAATCAAGACAGTATGGCACTGGTACAAAAACAGAAATATAGATCATTGGAACAGGATACAAAGCCCAGAGATAAACCCATGCACATATGGTCACCTTATCTTCGATGAAGGAGGCAAGAATATACAATGGAGAAAAGACAGCCTCTTCGATAAATGGTGGTGTGAAAACTGGACAGCTACATGTAAAAGAATGAAATTAGAGCACTCCCTAAAACCATACAGAAAAATAAACTCAAAATGATTTAAGGCTTAAATGTAAGGCCAGACACTCTAAAACTCTTAGAGGAAAACATAGGCAGAACACTGTATGACATAAATCACAGCAAGATCCTTTTTGACCCATCTTGTGCGGAAATGGAAATAAAGACCAAAATAACGAAATGGGACCTAATGAAACTTCAAAGCTTTTGCACAGCAAAGGAAACCATAAACAAGACGAAAAGACAACCCTCAGAATGTTAGAAAATATTTGCAAATGAAGCAACTGACATAGGATTAATCTCCAAAATTTACAAGCAGCTCATGAAGATCAATATCAAAAAAACAAACAACCCAATCCAAAAATGCGCAGAAGACCTAAATAGACATTTCTCTAAGAAGACATACATATTGCCAAAAAACACGTGAAAAGATGCTCAGCATCACTAGTTATTAGAGAAAGGCAAATCAAAACCACATGAGGTATCACCTCACACTGTTCAGAATGGCCATCATCAAAAAATCTAGAAACAATAAATGCTGGATAGGGTGTGGAGAAAAGGGAACCGTCTTGCACTGTTGGTGGGAATGTAACTTGATACAGCCACTGTGGAGAACAGTATGGAGGTTCCTTTAAAAAGTAAAATTGGAACTACCATATGACCTAGCAATCCCACTACTGGGCAAATACTGTGAGAAAACCATAATTGAAAGGATACATGTACCACAATATTCATTTCAGCACTTTTTACAATAACCAGGATATGGAAGCCACCTAAATATCCATCAACAGATGAATGGATTAAGAAGATGTGGCACATATATACAATGGAATATTACTCAGCCATAAAAAGGAACGAAATTGAGTTATTTGTAATGAGGTGGATGCACCTAGAGTCTGTCATAGAGAGTGAAGTAAGTCAGAAAGAGAAAAAAAGTACCATATGCTAATGTATATATGGAATCTAAAAAAACGATACTGATGAACCCAGCAGCAGGGCAGGAATAAAGACACCAATGTAGAGAACAGACTTGAGGAAATGGGGTGGGAGAGGAAGCTGGGACGAAGTGAGAGAGTAGCATTGACATGTATACACTACCAAATGTAAAATGGATGGCTAGTGGGAAGCTGGGACACAGCACAGGGACATTAGCTTGATGCTTTGTGACCACCTAGAGAGGTGGGATAGGGAGGGTGGAACGGAGGCTCAAGAGGGAAGGGATAT
Source organism: Balaenoptera musculus (assembly GCF_009873245.2). Lineage (NCBI taxonomy): Eukaryota > Metazoa > Chordata > Mammalia > Artiodactyla > Balaenopteridae > Balaenoptera > Balaenoptera musculus. The sequence continues at coordinate 26,933,426 of NC_045804.1, forward strand.
GGGGATATATGTATACATATAGCTGATTCACTTTGTTGTACAGCAGAAACTAACACATTGTAAAGCAATTATACTACAATAAAGATGTAAAAAAAAAAAAAAGAATGCTGGAGAGGGTGTGGACAAAAGGGAACCCTCTTGCACTGTTGGTGGGAATGTATATTGATACAGCCACTTTGGAGAGCAATATGGAGGTTCCTTAAAAACTAAAAAAAGAACTATCATATGATGCAGCATTCCCACTACTGGGCATATTCCCTGAGAAAACTGTATTCAAAAAGATACATGTACCCCAACGTTCCTTGCAGCCCTCTTTACAGTAGCCAGGACATGGAAGCAACCTAAATGTCCATCAACAGATAAATGGATAAAGAAGATGTGGTATATATATACAATGGAATATTACTCATCCATTAAAAGGAATGAAGTTGGGTCATTTGAAGAGATGTGGATGGACCTAGAGAGTGTCATACAGTGTGAAGTAATTCAGAAAGAGACAAACAAATATCATATATTAACACATATATGTGGAATCTAGAAAAATGGTATAGATGATCTTATTTGCAAAGCAGAAATAGAGACACAGATGTAGAGAACAAATGTATGGATACCAAGGGGGAATGAGGGGGTGGGAGGAATTGGGAGATTGGGATTGACACATATACACTATCGATATTATGTATAAAATAGACAACTAATGAAAACATACTGTATAGCACAGGGAACTCTACTTAATGCAGAGTGGTGACCTAAACGGGAGGGAAATCCAAAAAGGAAGGATGTATGTATATGTGTGGCTGATTCATTTTGCTGTGCAGTAGAAACTAACACAAAATTGTAAAGCAACTGTACTCCAATAAAAATTTATTGACAAAAATGATACCCCAGGGAAAGGGATGCTAAAGTAACTGGCTCCTCAGGCTACTGTTTTAACTGTTGTTCTAGCCACAAAGTTGTGCCCTAGGTCTGCCTTGCATCCTGCCTGCTGTGCCCTGGGTCTGTTTCTATGCACTTTGAAATGCAGAGGACATGAACAGCACCGGTTTGAACCTTTTAAAGACTGTGGTAGTAGTTGTCTTGTGGTCTGTCCATCCCCAGATATATCCACCGCTAGTAACATCAGGCCTCCTTCCCTTCTGCTCCTTTTACTCATGCCCTCCCTAACTTCCACCATGATCCTTACCACCTCGCTTCTTAATTAGGCCAGTGAGTGGTGACAGAAAACTCGGATTCTGCTGATGGGAAAATGGTATAAGCGGTGATGAGAAAGCATACCATTAAATTTTAGGAGTCTGAATACCGTGCCTTGGAAGCTTGGTATGATTTATTTATGGGCTGGCCTCTGTCTCCAGAGTACAGCAATATATCAGCCACTATGCTGAAGGTGCCCCCAGTGGTTTATGGCTGTGATAATGGACTTGTTAACGGGCCCCAGTGAGCTGGAATTTATCAAGGCCCAGGTTCTTCTCTGTGGAGCTGGCTCTGATATATCACTTAAACTCTGTTAGTATCAATAACAGTAATAATAATAATAATAATAATAAATAGCTCATGCCTGCTAAGACTTTAGTATGTGCCTGACACATATGTTAACACTCAACATACATTATTTCATGTTCCTCAAACTGTCTTCTAAGGTAGACATTATTCAATCACTAATTTACAGGCGAGGAGACGGATGCATGTTGAAGTTAAGCCATGTCCCCTAGGCCACACAGTTGGCAGGATTTGAGCTGGGAATTCAAACTTAGCCTGAATCCAGTGTTTTTAGTTTTATTTAATTTTTATTTTTTATGGGTATTAATTCCGAGTGCTTTGTTTGCTCCCCGAACTAACAGCCTCTGTGGAGATAAACAGAGATTACTGAAATGAGAACAAGGGCTACTTCTTGACAGAGTCCATCACCACCACTGCTTGCATTTGGCCCTGCTCTGCTAGCAGCGACAGAAGAAGGGGACATCTCACTTTGACACTGACATTGAAGCACTTCTTATTCTTAGCACACTCTGACTTTGTGTGTGCGCATGTGTGTGTGCATGTGAGTGTAGATATGTGTGCATGTGTACGTGTGTTTGTAATGGCAGCTGCAGCCGGCATGGGAGCATCCTGTACCATACCAGTGGAGTGTGCTGGCTACCGGTGCACCTCGGCCTTTGCCTGCCCAATCCCGTGTCCTCGTTCTCTAGGGTGGGTTTCTGGAGCTCCTTTGGAGGGGGAGGCCAGGGACGGTGGACTCAGGGTCATTTCCCACCACCACTCCATGGCACCTTTGTCTCAGGTGCTAGCCACAGCCTCCTGCAGGCTCCTCGTGTGCTGGTTCAATTAGTCCTCCCTTGGGGACTGTAATCTGCAGCCTACATTGAGCTTTAATGCACATACCTCACTGAGACCTCAGAGCGTGCTGTGAGGGAGAAGTGGGCTCAGCTTAGGAGGCAGGGAGTACGACTAATACAAGTAAGTCGAGAGACCCAATGGTTCCCAGGCCAAGCTGGAGTCAAATTGGTGGATATTAATGCAGCTTAAGGAAGAATGAGTCCAAAGGTAGGAAAATAGTCAATTGAACACATATGTGTAATAGACTACCATGCAACCATTAAATTAATGATGGAGAAGAATATTTGGCAACATGAAAAGTTGGTTGCTATATATTATTTAGTGAAGAAAAAGTCACCAGAAAGTATGTACAGCATGATCTTTCTTATAAAGACACACGTGTATATATGTATATATTTATGTGTATATGTTTTACCATGTACGGAAAAAATGTTGGATGTTTATAGTCCAAAATATTGACTGTGGTTATCTCAGGGTGGTGAGACTGTGGATGATTTAGAATTTTGTTCTTTTCGGTAGTACTTTTGAAGTTTTTTTTTTTTAAATAATGGAAATGTATTTGAAATAAGATAAACATTTATAAAAGGAGGAAAGGACAATCCACTCAAAGGAGGTACTTGGTGTCAAGCTCAGGAAAATGGGGAGCCAGGAAGAGAATAGAAAGGTGCAGTTTACAGCAGTCTCTTCATCACTGAGACCTGAATTTGAGAATTCTAGGCCCCGTTGTGTCCAGAGATGGATCATGAGCTGGGTCTCACCTTGGCTTCCTTCCTCCCCTGGCTCTGACTCCACACCCACTGGGGTTTTCTTTTTTCCCTTTTTAAAAATAATTTTATTTTTTTAATTGAAGTATAGTTGGTTTACAATGTTGCGGCAATCTCTGCTGTACAGCAAAGTGATCCAGTTACACACAGAGACAATTTTTTTCATATTCTTTTCCATTATGGTTTATCACAGAATATTGAATATAGTTCCCTGTGCTATACAGTAGGACATTGATGTTTATCTGTCCTATATATAATAGTTTGCATCTACTAATCCCACACTCCCAGTCCTTCCCTCCCCCACCCCCTCCCCCTTGGCAACCACAAATTTTTTCTCTATGTCTGAGTCTGTTTCTCACACTCACTGGGATTTTAAATTTGAACTTAGTGTGCCCTGATATCGGGAAGGGGTGCGTACTAGTTAACAGACTAGAATATTCTAGTTACAAAACAGAGGAATTGTGTCCCCCATGAGAAAAAGGCATTTTGGCACCCTGATTTATAACTAGTTCATTATGAGCTTGGTTAGTGGGAGTCTATCCAGAGTGATTGGTTAATCAACTCAACTCTTGAGCTTGACTAAGGACAAGACCCAGAAATGGTGTGGTGAGGCTGGGGACCTCTCTGGCCAGAGCTGGTCAGCTGGCCTTACCCTGGCAATATCTATTCTTGGGAGAGAGCGTGATATGCTGGACAGGGCTTGCACTTGGAACCGGGTGGACCCATGGTCAAAACCTAGCTTTGTAATTTCTTAGCAATGTGTGTTGAGCTGCTTACTTAATCCCTCTGAGACTTGCCTTTCTCATCTGAAAAGTGGGCATAAGAATACATTATGGAGTTCCTCTGCAGATTAAATAAAATATGGAATGTAAAATTTCTAGCACCTCGTTGGCATGCAACAGCAGTTGGTTCCCTTCTCCTTGTTTATCTGCAGTATCAGGGAGGGCAAGAATAACAGACAATATCCCTGTTATACCCGATCTTGGGTCCAGAGAGATTACATGCTTTGCTCATGTAGACACAGTAAAACCAGACCGCAGCTCAGGCTCCTTGTTTACTGTGGCTTCTACTCCAATGTGGCCCTGGGTCTCTCCAGAGCAGGAGTTGGCAAACTGTGGCCTATGGGCCAAGTCAAACTTGGCCCCACTGCTTATTTCTGTAAGTAAATTTATTGGAAAATAGCCATGCTCATTCAATTACATATTGTCTAGGGCTCAACAGCAGAGTTGAGCCTGCATGGCCACATAACCTAAGATATCTATTATCTGGTACTTTAGAGAGAAAGTTTGCCTATTCCTGGTGTAGACTGTTGTTACCTTCTTAGGTGGAAAGAATTGCAGAGTGGGAAATCACAGAATTGAGAAATTGAGGAAACCTTGAAAGGCTGAAGAAGAGAAAGATTTGGGAGAAAACACTAGCTTCTAGGGAAGGGACGGAGGAGAATGAAGGGAGAATAAAGACCTTTAGCAGACCTGGAAATAGCTCCCAAAGACAGAAAATATTAGGAAATCGATAAATCTGCTCCCTTTAATTCCATTGTCTTTGCAGGGGATGAAATGCCATTGGTAGAGGATAATAGATTGCCAAGAAACATCAAGTTTCAGATTCTGAAGTCAGAGCCCAGAGGCAGGGACTCTCCTTGCCCTGCTTTTCTGGGAGTGTAAACATCTCCTCATCCTTCCAGGCCCAGACTAAACACCACCACCCCAGGAAACCCTTTTCTAGTCCTGCGTGAACCCAGTCCCTCTCTGCTTCCATAGCATTTTGCCTATTGTTAATATTGATCAGATTTTCCTATGTGCAGACCCTGTTCTGAGCTCTTTATATGCATTAACCCTTAATCATGTTCACATAAACTCTATGAATTAGGTACTGTTATCTCAGATTCAAAGCTTAGGCACCTGAGGTTTATGAGACAAAGCAAATGTCCAAGGGCTTTATTATTATATTGCAGTTCATTGTACTGATTTGTTTTCCAGTCTGAGCTCCTCACAGGCAGGGGTGTAATTTTATTCACTTTCTATGCTTGAAAAGGACATGTTCTCAGAAGCTATTTATTGTATGAAGATATGTTGCCATTCAATACATTAATATATTTATTGATCGATGAGTTTATTTTATACTGATCCATAATGGGGTATGCTCAACAAATATTTATTTCCCAGGTGGTTTAAGAACTGAGTCATCAGTCAGTGACGGATGACCCATTCTTTTAGAAGCAACACATGATCAGCTAGACATTCCAGTGGTGTCTGCAGTTGATGCAGGAGAAATCTGCTCCTGAAAAAGCATTTGCTTTGCAAGCTGTTCTCTCTTGATCATCGTGGCCTTCTCATGCTGATCTTCAAACAGCTGGGCTGCATTGTGATTCATCATGTGCCTAGATCAGACAAATTTGCTCCTGACCCCAAAACTTGAGACAAATCAGATGTCACATACCTTTAATTTGACCATTGGGAAAACTTTGATTCCATCATATAGTAGGGTGGCTGACAGTACTTTTTGGCTCAGAAACCAGCAGTGCAGTTAAATTAATTCAAATGAATTGAGTCTGAATTATGTGCTAACCCTTGAGTGAGGTGTTAATAGCATGGAGATGAATAAGGCATGTACTGTTCATGAATTGTAAGTGCTCACAGTCTGAGGCTGAAGGAAGAGATAGAGTATCAGTAATGCCTACCTGTTAGTGCTGCTGTGAGGAGTGAATGAGATAGTGCAGCAGGTAAATCACATAGTACAGTGCTGGATGCATTAGTAAGTGCTCAGTTAGTATTAGCTGTTATATTATTACAAATACAATACAGTGTAATGAGTGTTATCTATGTGATGTATACAAAATACTTTTGGAGCACAGAGTATCTAATTTTGCCTGGGGAACTCAGGGAGACATTAACAGGAGAAGTAAGATTTCAACAACACTCTAATGAATGTGTAGGGATGCTTCAGATAGATAAGGCAGTGGTAAGGGTGGGGGTGGGCATTAGAGGGAGAGGAAACTATGAGTATGAAAATAATTTTTTTTCTGAGTATAACAGGAACTTCAGTAAGGAGTTTAGTGGGTACTACGGGAGAAAGGAGGGAAATGGAAAAGATGCGGTAGGCAGAATATGTATTCCTCCCCTCCAACCGCCACCAAATGCCTACATCCCTGGTACTTGTGAATATGTTATCTTACATGGCAAAGGGAATTAAAATTGTAAATGAAATTAAGGTTGTTGATCAGTTGACCTAAAAATAGGGAGATTATCCTGGATGGCCTCAATGGAAAGATATCGCATGCTCTTGGACTAGAAGAATTAATATTGTTAAAATGGCCATACACCTAAAGCAATCTACAGATTTAATGCAATCCCTATCAAATTACCCATGACATTTTTCACAGAACTAGAACAAATAATCCTAAAATTTATATGGAACCATGAAAGACCCAGAATTGCCAAAGCTATCCTGAGGAAAAAGAACAAAGCAGGAGGCATAACCCTCCCAAGACTTCAGACAATACTACAAGGCTATAGTAATCAAAACAGCATGGTATTGGCACAGAAACAGACATATAGATCAATGGAACAGAATAGAGAGCCCAGAAATAAACCCACACACCTACGGTCAATTAATCTTCGACAAAGGAGGCAAGAATATACAATGGAGGAAAGACAGTTTCTTCAGCAAGTGGTGTTGGGAAAGTTGGACAGCCACATGTAAATCAATGAAGTTAGAACACACCCTAACACCATACACAAAAATAAACTCAAAATGGTTAAAAGACTTAAACATAAGACATGAACCATAAAGCTCCTCGAAAAGAACTTAGGCAAAACATTCTCTGACATAAATCATACCAATATTTTCTTAGGTCAGTCTCCAAAGGCAATAGAAATAAAAATGAGAATAAACAGATGGGACTTAATCAAACCTACAAGTTTTTGCACAGTAAAGGAAACCATAAACAGAACGAAAAGACAACCTACAGAATGGGAGAAAATATTTCCAAACAATGTGACCAACAAGGGCTTAATTTCTAAAATATGCAAACAGCTCACACAGCTGAAAAACAAAAAATGAACAACCCAATCAAAAAATAGGCAGAAGACCTAAATAGACATTTTTGCAAGAAGACATGCAGATGGACAACAGGCACATGAAAAGATGCTCAACATCACTAATTATTAGAGAAATGCAAATCAAAACTGCAATGAGTTACTACCTCACACTGGTGAGAATAGCCATCATTAAGTCCACAAATAACAAATGCTGGAGAGGGTGTGGAGAAAAAGGAACATTCCTACACTGTTGGTGGGAATGTAAATTGGTGCAGCTACTATGGAAAACAATATGGAGGTTCCTTAAAAAGTTAAAAATAGAATTGCCATATGATCCTGCAATCCCACTCCTGGGCATATATCCAGACAAAACTATAATTTGAAGAGATACATGCACCCCAATATTCATAGCAGCACCATTTACAATAGCTAAGACATGGAAACAACCTAAATGTCCATTGGCATTTAGATAAATGGATAAAGAAGATGTGGGATACATACAATGGAATATTACTCAGCCACACAAAAATGGAATTATGCCATTTGCAGCAACATGGATGGACCTAGAGATTATCATACTAAAGAAGTAAATCAGAAAGAGAAAGACAAATACTATATGATATCACTTATATGTGGAATCTAAAATATGACACAAATGAACTTATCTATGAAACAGAAATAGAGACATAGAGAACAGATTTATGGTTACCAAGGTTGGGGGAGGGATGGATTGGGAGTTTGGGATTAGCAGATGCAAACTATTATGTATAGAATGGATAAACAACAAGGTCCTACTGTATAGCACAGGGAACTATATTCAGTATCCTGTAATAAACCATAATGAAAAAGAATATGAAAAAGAATATCTATACCTATATCTGTATCTAAATCACTTTGCTGTACACCAGAAACTAACACAACATTGTACATCAACTATACTTAAATTAAAAAAAAATAAAGAAACAAAAAACCAAAAACAACTGTCATTAAAAGTGATAAGGGAGGGAGAAGCAGAGTTAAAGTGATGCAATGTGAAAAGGACTCAACTCTCTTTGACCTCAACTGGCTTTGAGGATGGAGAAAAGAGCCATAAGCCAAGGACTGCAGCTTGTCTCTAGAAGTTGTAAAAGGAAAGGAAATGAATTCTCCCCTAGATTCTCCAGAAAAAAGCACAGCCCTGCTGACACCTTGATTTTTGTTCAGTGAGACCCGTGTTGGACTTCTAACTTCCAGAATTATAATAAAATTGTGTTGTTTAACCCACCAAAATTGTGGTAGTTTGTTACAGTTGCAGTAGGAAAGTGATACAGCTCAGGAAGAAAGACTGAAGGAGAGGAGTCTGAAAGGCTACGAAAAGCTTCATAGGTTACACTCTCTTTCCCTGTAGGACAGAGATTCCAAAATAGCGTCCTGTCCCTTAACATGTTCTGCAGACAGGGTCCAAAGATCAAATAACTCTGGGTATCATTGTACACTCTTGTCCTCATTTGAAAATTCATAATTAACATTAATAATTTAAAGTCTTCAAGAAGTCCTGTAGCAAAGAGATCTGTTTAACTTTGTTTAATTAAATATTTCCAAAATTTACTTGATCATCAAGTTTCCCTTTTTTCACACAAGACATGTTAACATCCCAACACACTTCAGAAAATTCTACTATAGGTGATGAGACCCCATCAGAGTTTTAATTTTAATACATAATTTTTTTAGTTGAAAAGGTAGTTTAACCTCATTATGAAAAATAGATAAAAAGAAAAAGTTACAGTTAAATTCATCACATCAGTTTGACTACTAGTTGGTGCATTTTGGTCTACTTTTTACATGCACCTATTCTCTTGCATATTTTTAGTATGCAAAGTTAGTTTTGAGTTACTTGAACAGCATGTAGTAAATTCCCATTTTTTCTACTCATATCCACTCCTCCTTTTTCCAGTAACAAAAGCACAGTTCTCTCTCCCCTCCATGTCTCCAATAGTGTAGTACAAGAGAAAGAGGAAGCAAAGAAAAAGGAAATGAAGAGAAGTAGAAAGCACAAAGTAAGATGGCAGAAGCTCAGTTTGTATATATCAATGACAATAAATATAAATGGATTAAACTCACCAGCTAACTGATAGATTGCCATATTGGATTAAAAAGAGTGAATGGTTTTTAAGGAGGTGGTGATTGATAGTACATCATTTTTGGGCAAATTTGGCTATGGAAGGAAGGACTAAGACAGGGTAGTTCCATGGGTCAGAAACAGCTTTGAGGGAGACATTTTCAGAATTGGCCAGATTCAAATATCAGGTATTTCCAAAGTCATGTGATGGGCAAGGAATGAGAGGAAGGCTTTGTTCTTTGACTTTGCCCCAAAGGGTAAGCATTGCTTTCCAAAAGGGTGATATCTTAGTGTATAATTGCTAGAATTTAAAAATTGTTTGGTACTGGGTTTGAGATGGAAGGGAGGGATGGTTATGAAAGGGTCTTTGAAACAGAGAGGAAAGAACTAGGAAAATCTTGCAGAAATACATTATCCATTTATGATACTTCTGTCACCTGACTACATTACCACAGACTTATTCTACTGTAGAGCTGAAAGTATACCTTACATGTATAAAAATGATTTGAAGGCAGCATGGTGTAGTGGAAAGATTTCTGGAGTTTAATCAGAACCTTGTCCTGGATCCCAGCTCCATAACTGTGTGGTTATGAACTGAGACAAATTCCTTCAGCTTTCTGGGCCTCAGGATCTTGGGCTGGGAAATAAAACCACTGGATGATACAATCTCTAGGATACCTCCCAGTTTTCACATTTTCTAAGGGACTCTGTTCCTTCAGAAGTCTAAGAGAAATGGAATCATCCTAATTCATTGAGTTCAATTCTTTCCTCAACCCCAAATCCATAGCTTGCCCTGGAAATGGAATGAAGCTTGGATCTTGAGGCGTGATTGAGTAACTAGGACATTTGTTGCACCTGAGCATATCTTAAGATAGAGTGGTTTCTCAGGCAGCATTTACCAAAATATATTCAGGGAACACTAGTCCTGTAAGATATTCTGTCAAGTAAGTTTCAGAAATGCATTCCTTATCTCCCCTTAGAGATGTACAATGCAAGCTAAAGAGTTGTGGCTTGGAGCTGAGCAGGGTTATGATGGATTAGCATGAATTCGCCAGAAATGAGGTGAATGTTCATGAAGTCACTCATCAAAGGCCTCCAGACCCATGTTGTGTGAAAGGAGGGAGGGAGAGGGTTGTTCTTTACTTTTGCTCCTAAGGGCAGACATTGCTCTCCGGGGAATAGGGTTTTTATGAGTACTAACCAGAATTCAAAAATTGTTTGGTAATGAGAATGTGGTTGGGGGTGGAATGATAGCAGAGGAAAGTTGTGGGATGAATAATGACTGCACCAGTATGACGTTGTCTGCCTTGCTGAGGGGGCCTAACAAAATCCTCTTTCTCAGAAGCAGTGTAAGCGGTATGAGCTTGGTAGATGTCCACTTGGATATTGAATTTTTAGAGTCACACTGCTGCTAGAAAGCATTGAGTCATAACATTTTTTGTTTAAATAGGGTTGGAAAAAAGATCAACCCTTAGGTTGGGCAGCAACATCTTTTGGTTGAAGAGGAGGGAGGGAGCATGTGTATCATCACATGGCCAAGTTGTTTGGTGGATTCAGAAAGGTGTCAACTAAAAAGTCTTCTCTTGTTGTGGCCTATCCAACCACCAGCAAACTACCTACAGAACACCAGTGTGACTCTCTACAGTGTACCTGTCTAACTACATACAGTGCACCACTGTAACTACCCACACTGTGCTAGGCTCTGTGGTAGCTCCTTGAGATTTTGGAGGGTAAGACATGGCTTCCTGCAAGGACCTCAGAATCCAGGATATCTAGAACATCTAGTAAATGGAGTAAGAGCTTTATCTGACAAAGCTTGGGCATTAGAAGGACAAGATAGGGCCAGAACATAACTGGGAATGTCAGGGAAGGTTTCCTGGGGGAGGTGATACCTGAGCTGTGTTATGAAGGATGAGTAGGCATTAGGCAGATGAAGTGTGTTGGCAGATGAGCAAGGAGGGCATTATGGGCACAGCTGAGAACAATTGTATTGGGGGACAAAACAGTGAGTGGGGGACAAGATCCTGCCCTGTGTTGCTGAAAGGAAATATGTGAGGTGGGGAGAGGTGCATGGTGAGGGTGGAGAGGTAAGAATCGTGTTATGAGGGACCTGATTACCATTGCAAGGAACTAGGGCTGCCGTTAGCCTAAGGTTAGTGTTTTTCAAAGTTTGATCCCTATACTCTTTGAATCAGAATCCTCTTAGGTGCTTGTTAAAAATTCAGGATTTACTGAATCAGAGCTTTTGGAGGAGGCAGCCAGAAATCTGCATTTTAGAGAACATACCAGGTGATTCTGGAGTACACTGAAGTTTACAGCTGCCACTTACGGAGACAAGAGTCATTGAAGAGTTTCAAGTGGTGATGTTGCTGAATCCATGGTTTAGCTAACTTGCCCTGGAGTGTATTAGATTAGATAAAAGCAGGGAGACCATGTAAGGGTCTCTTGAAATAATCCTGTTGGAAGTTGAATATGCCCTGACCACAGTAGTGGTAGCCAGGATGCAGAGACACACTGATAAGGCCACAGAAGCAGAGTACAGGTAAGTATTGAACACTCACCCGAGGCCTAAATAGCTAGTTCTGGTTTGGAAAAGGGCAAAAAGCATGGACTTGTCTGGCTGATGGGGGGCATGAGTAGGGTAAAGTTAATTGGGAGTAATGGTCTTTGGAAGATGTTGTAAGCAGTAGAGTGATTCTAAGTTGATAGAACTCAAAAGTCAGACTCCACTTCAGTGTCTAGGTTAAATGCAATAATACTTTAGGATGATGCACATACATGGTGTCTGAGACTCACCAGCCAGTAGGACGCATGGGTACAAACATGTGCATTAGGGAGCAGAGGACATCATCTTCACTTATAAAAGGGAAGATGTTCAATGTTCACAGAAAAGGCCAGAGACTTCCCAAGTGCAGGGTGGAGAAAATCAGAATTAGCCCTAATGCAGAAGTTCCCAAGTGGTGGGGTTTGTATTCTCTTCCTTCACACAACCCAGTCTCCTCTCGGGAGGTATCTGCTGTGAAGAGTTTGGTGTTTAACCTTCCAGATCATCTTCTATGCTTGTACATGTAGGTCTGTATATTTCTACAGAAGTACATAGTTTTATTTTGAGTGTGCATGTGTGTTTCTTTTTATGGTTAATTTAAGGAATTTTCTTTTAAAAAATTTCCAGTTTTATTGAGATGTAATTGACATATAACATTTTATTAGCTTAAGGTATACAACATAATGATTTGATGTATGTGTATACTGCAAAATATTACCATAGTAAGTCTAGTTAGCATACATTACCTCACAGAGTTACAATTTTTTCTTGTGATGAGAACTTTTGATTCACTCTCTCAGCAATTTTCAAATGTACAATTCAGTGTTGTTAACAATAGCCATCATGCTGTACATTACATTTCTCAGCAATTTTCAAATGTGCAATTCAGTGTTGTTAACAATAGCCATCATGCTGTACATTACATTTCTCAGCAATTTTCAAATGTGCAATTCAGTGTTGTTAACAATAGCCATCATGCTGTACATTACATCCTCAGGACTTATTTATCTTATAACTGGAAGTTTGTACCTTTTGACCATCTTCACCTATTTCACCTGCCCACCCACCAACCCCCACCTCTGGCAACCACCAATCTGTTCTCTTCCTATGAGTTTGGTTTTTTTAGATCCACATATAAGTAAGACCATTTGTCTTTGTATTGTGAAGAATTTGTGTTTCTCTGACTTATTTCACTTAGCATAATGCCCCCAAGGTCTATCCATGTTGTCACAAATGGCAAGATTTTCTTTTTTATGGCTGAATAATATTCCATTGTATATCTATACCTCAACTTTATGCATTCATCTATGTTAATTTGTTTGTTTGTTTTTTGAAGTATAATTGACCTATAACACTATGTTAGATCCTGTTACACAATCTAGTGATTCACTTTTTGTATACATTACAAAAAGATCACTAGGATAAATCTCATTACCATTTGTCACCAAAGATATTACTTTGTTATTGACCATAATCCCCATGTTGTACATTTTACCCCTGTGACTAATTTATTTTGTAACTGAAAGTTTGTACCTCTTAATCTCCCTCACCTATTTCACTCATCGCCTCATCCCTTTCCCCTCTGGCAAACCACTTGTTTGTTCTCTGTATTTATGACTCTGTTTCTGTTTTGTTATATTTGTTCATTTGTTTTGTTTTTAGATTCCACATAAAAGTGAAATCATACAGCATTTGTCATTTGTCTTTCTCTGTTTGACTGTTTCACTTACAGATGCTCTAGGTCCATTCATGTTGTCACAAACAGCAAGATTTCATTCTTTTTTATGGCTGAGTAATATTCCATCACATATCTATATCTATATCTATATCTATATCTATATAACATCCTCTTTATCTGTTCATCTATTGATGGGCACTTAGGTTGCTTTCATATCTTAGCTATTGTGAATAATGGTGCAATGAAACATTGCATATATGGTTCATATTGTACCCATATATATGGTTACATATATCTTTTCTAATTAGTGTTTTTGTTTTCTTTGGAAAAATACCTAGAAGTGGAATCTAGGCCACATGGTTGTTCTATTTTTAGGTTTTTGAGGGATCTCTACACTGTTCCATAGTAGCTGCACCAATTTACATTACCACCAACAGTGGACAGGGTTCCCTTTTCTCCACATCCTTGCCAACATTTGTTATTTCTTGTCTTTTTAAGAATAGTCATTCTGACAGGTGTGAGATGATATCTCATTGTGGTTTTGATTTGCATTTCCTTGCTGATTAAGGATACTGAGCATCTTTTCATATGTCTGTTGGCTATCTGTATGTCTTCTTTGGAAAAATGTCTATTCAAGTCCTCTGCCCATTATTTAATCTGGTTGTTTGATTTTTATTGTTGAGTTATAAAAAATATTTTGGATATTAATCCTTTGTCAGATATATCATTTGCAAATATCTTCTTCCATTCAATAGGTGGCCTTTTCGTTTTGTTGATAATTTCCTTTGCTATGCAAAAGCTTTTTAGTTTGATGTAGTCCCATTTGTTTATTTTCGCTTTTGTTTTCTTTGCCTGAGGAGACAGATCCAAAAAAATATTGAGCATACTGCCTATGTTTTCTTCTAGGAGTTTTATGGCTTCAGGTAAGTCTTTAATCCATTTTGAATTTATTTTTGTGTATGATGTGAGAGAGTAGTTCAGTTTGCTTCTTTTGCATGTAACTGCACAGTTTTCTGAACATCATTTATTGAAGAGGCTATCTTTTCTCTACTGCATATTCTTGCTTCCTTTGTCATATATTAATTGGTTATATAAGTGTGGGTTCATTTCTGGATTATTTATTCTATTCCATTGATCTATGTGTCTGTTTTTGTGCCAGTGCCATACTGTTTTGATTACTGTAGCCTTTGTGGTATAGTTTGAAATCAGGCAGCTGATTCATTCTTTTAAATTGCTGTCTCTTGGTATGGTGCTACCACTTTTCTATTGCATACTCAAGGTTGATCCAAATGTATAACTGCTTCCCCTGCACTAGGTTGGGACCATGAACATCCTCATCCTTTCCTCCTCATATCTCCTTCTGATACCAAAGCTAGGGTTTCCCTTCTTGTTCCCCAGGATCTCCATGTCACTTCAGCTAAAAGTATTTTCCTGGCAGCTGGCCATGCCACATCTTTGAGTTGCCACCTGGCTATATCTAGTGGGAACAAGGAAGCTTGCTGTCTGCATTCCTGTTCTTGAAAAAAGCTTTCATGGATGAAAGATTTGAGAATCCTATATATGGCACATTGACTTGTGATGTGCCCTCACAGCCATGGGGCTCTGAATATACACACTCTATTATATGGTACATTCTCATCTGAACTGAGCAGTCCTGTTTCCATTTCTTTATCACTTACCTCTTTATAAGTCTCAGTGTCTGCTAACAGAGGAAGGGCATTTATTGGAGAGTGAGCCCACTGGGAGAAAAAAGAAAAGCACTTGATAAAGAATTTCATGATTTGGAAAAACATAACGATAATTGTGGCACTTGAAAAAGATGTTAAAGTTACAGCAGATTTGTCCTGACCACATCTCTTCACACAGACATCAGTGCAGGTTACTTGTAACAATACCAGTCAAGGAGATGAGATGTTGGCTGATAATAATTGGAAGGTCTAAGCCAACCACGGAGCCAGGGTCACTGAGACATCTCTGGCTTCTCCACCCACATGCTGATGGAAGAGTTGTGTGGGCTTTTATTTAATTGAAGCAGTCAGAATGGAAACGGCAGAAAATCTCCTGCTTCTATTTATTCTCTGAGTTTCTATGGAGAGATGAGCTCTGAGTGGTTATCCTTTTAAAAAGATATATATGAGGAAAATAGTTTCCTGGTGGTCAGGGAGGAACTTGGGCTTGGGTGGAGAAGCTGGCTGTATTCAAAGGGCAATTTGAGTGGTGTGGTGATGGGAAAGGGGAGGTAAATAGAATTTATGTCCCCTTGAGTTTTATTAATAGTAATGATAATAATAAAACAATAGCTCACATTGTTTTGAGCACCTACTGGGTTCTGATCACAGTCTTAATGAATTCTCAGACATCCGTGAGGTGGGCAGGGCAGAACTGTTATCCCAATTTTACTGTTGAGGTTCAAAGAGGTTAAGTTAATTGCCTGAGGTCACATATCTGTTAAGGGACATTGCCTAAATTTGAAAAACAGGTCATATGATCCTGTAACTTTTGTTTTTAATATTTATGCTATATGGCTATAAATATAGAGATCCAAATTGAGGTAGGAGAAAGTGCAGAAGGGCAGCAAGTTGGTCAGAGGGGATCAGATTTAGCTGGTTACAAGATTCTTAGTCATCATTTTAGACTCTCTGAGCACACTGACGGACAGGTGTGCCAAAGTCTCACAATCAAGGAACTCTTTCTAGGGGCTTGCAGTATTTCATCACCCTCTACCAACACTCAACTCCATGAGCACCCATGAAAGTATATTCTCCTCAGAGGTCATGGTTCAGGATTCTTCAGAGTCATCTACTTTCTTTCTTAAGGATCAGGAAGACATGAGAATTAGCAGCATCTTGAAAGGAATGTTTGACCATCCTGGGTCAGAATGAGGCCCTGTATCATGAGACAGTGTAGCAGGTGGGGAGCCTTCTTGGTGCAGGAGTAGAGGCAAGGTCGTATCCAGGAAGGTTTCAAGTCTGAAGAAGGAGGAGAGAAAGAGCAATGAGGTCAAGAGGCCTTGGGATTTGAGAGGGTTGGGATGCGGTGTGGGTTGAGCAGGCAGTTTTGAGGTTATGAACAGACAGTAGATGTGAAAGATCTGCTTTGATGGTACTGGCTGCATGACATGGGGGATGGGATTGCTCCTAAAAGAGCTGAGCAGGTCGACAGGGCCCAGGACAATGCCTCAAACATGAGCTTAATTATGCCTGGTATTTGTATGATGCTTTTAAATTTCCAAAATACTTCTAGGTCATATGCAATGTATTTGCTGCATTAAACTGAATAAAGGGGAATCTCTGTTACAAGTTATTACTTGGAAGTTCAAATGTGTCCATACATATTATGATAATTTAGGAAGAAGTCATTGACTCTGATAGGATTTAGCACATACCTCAACTTCAACTTTTGGGTTAGCTTATTATCTTGAAACAAAATGACAGCAGGTAGTTCCTGTGACTGCACTGGAACAAGTCTACAGTCTAGAGAACCATAAAGAGAAATGTTAAGGTTGGCTCCTTCCCAGTGAGGGAGGGACAGTGAAGAGGATTGAGCTGAGAATTACCTTTGAAGTAAAAAGGAAAGAACTTCATGGCACAGGTCGTCAACAGAGGGACAATCCTTACCACTGGTGACCTCTCTCATCTCTAACTCCACCAGCCTTTTATCTGTTTCTCTCTCTTTTGACATGTTGAAGTGGAAATTCCTTGTTTTGGGGCCACCCAGGCCCATTCCTTCTTTTGGTAACAGCACCCAAAATTTCCTTTGGGTGACCCCTCCTCCCTTACTGTCAGGCCACAGCTTTGGGTGAAGATAGCTCCACTGCTGGCATTGGGGGTGGATCATGTGACCATACCTGGCCGATGAGAACACTGAATTCCTCTAGCCATGGTGATTGGTTCAGGGGTGGGCACATGACCAGGATTTAGTGGGCACTACAGGAGGAGAGGCAGTCTCTTTTTGCTGCCTTGGATCTTGATGGTGTGAGGATAGGAGACTCAAGACACCAGTAGCCACCTTGCCCCACCATGAGGGGAGATGGAATGCTCAAAAGGGCTAAGTGAAGTGAGGTTAACATCAGAACTATTTACAGAGGCATCGGGGAGGATTAAGGGAACATAGAAAACATAGTGAAGTACCCAGGGACTCGCAACAGTGGGCCTTGGTACCCTTAGTTCTGAAGAGGCGAGAGGAGGGAACAGTGTTACCAGAGCCTGACAAAAGTTAGAAGAGGCATGCAGTCACTGCCAGACTATCAAGGCAGAGGGGAAGTGGGGATGGGCTGGGGGGAAGTAAATACTCTGACCTTTACCCACCTCAAGCTTTCAAATCTTATGCTGTTTCTTGCACTGGCTGGACACAATCAAAGCCAGCAATCAAGCCCAGGTCAGTGCAGGGTAGAGAAGGGCACAGAATGGATCTGAAGTGGGGGAGGTAAATGGAGAAAACCAGCACAGAGCTGCTCTTGATGTCCTATTAGGTTTGACAGGAGAGCCAGTAATCCTCCTTTTTGCTTAAGCCAGTTTTGGGTGGCTGTTGTCTGATTTGTACTGCCAGAGTCCTATGTGAAACATAAATCTTACCAGCTAGCTGTTATTGTAGTTATTGGTTATGTCTCATCTTTCCTACTAGATGTGAACTTTTTGAGGGTAGGGACCATCCTTTATGCTTCTGTATTCTCAGTGAAGTGTCTGGCACAGAGTAGATGCTCAGTAAATGCTTGCTAAAGTGAATCAAACTGAATTCCATGCAGAGGGAATGGCTCATGCAAAGACACAAGGCACGCCCCATCACAGCAGACTGGGAAGTCAATAAATGTGGGTGTTGGAATGGGTGGCCATTTGTTGCATGGTGATAGAGCACCCTGGGCCACTTCACCCCTACTGTGAAAGCAGAGAAGACTTGAGCTCCCTAAAGAGGAATTTGTGCAAGTGTGTGGGAGGGTGCGAGAGAACAGAGAGAAGAACATTAATGTTTCAAGCTATGGGAAGTAATTCAGGCACCATGGATTCTGATCGGCAGGACAGCCAAGGTGGAATTTCACAGGGGAATAAGGTGTTCAGCAAGAAAACTGGAATAGAACTTCAGTGTTAAAAGAGCCAATAGAAATCATCTGATATAATCCTTAGCATGTGAAACTGTGAGTGTGGGATGGCAGTGGATGACTGTAAAGCACCAGCACATAAAGTTGATTCAGTACAACATGCTAATACCTGAGGAGAAAAAGAAATCACAAGCCAGGATAAAAAAACTCAGGGACGGGTTCTGATTAGCTTGGTTGGGTCCAATAGCCATCCCTTCTACCAATCACAGAGGCCAGGAGGTCTCATGGTTCTTTCTGTACCAATTACCAGAAGAGGTGGGGGGAAAGCTACTGGGAAGATAGAAGCTACATTCTAATGTTTACAAACATTTCAGTCAGTCTGGAGCCAGGATCTCTATCTTGTTTTTTGCAGATAGTATTGTAAAGATCTCATACCAGAGGGGGTAGTCTGGGGTTCTAAGGGACCATAAAATGCTACAGGCAAGAAAGATGTGGGATATTCTTAAACAATTGGCTGGGAAAATGCAAGGAACACAGTCAAACTCTGAATGTATTCTGGGCATTCAAATTATTATGCCTTAAGGCAGTGTTTCTCAAAGTGTGGTCTGGGGAATCCCTGGGAACCCCCTTTCAGAGGGTCCTCAAGGTAAAAAATATTTTCATATTAATATAGGGCAAACAAGCAAACAAAACTAAATTTGCTTGTTTCACTTGTATTCTCTGAAAGTGTACAGTCAAGAAGGAAAGTGAAATCTTGCAGGGACTGTCTGCCATGTGATAATGCCACAGACTGAATGCAGAAGCAGGTATGAGAATCCAACTTTTCTATGCAGCCAGACATCAAAGAGGTCTGAAAAATGTAAAACAGTGTCACTCTTCTATTTTTTTGAAAGTAGTTATTCTACATAAAAATAAATTATGTTAACCATGAGATTGGTTTATTGTTGTTATTTTTTAGATTAAGTAATATATAAATATTAAAAATTTGTCTCTGTTTTAGTTTCTAATATGCTAAGTATTAATAGATATAACCTACATAAACAGAAGCTCTTTGGAGTCCTCATTAATTTTTAAGAGTGTAAAAATTTGGTCCTGGGACCAAAAGTTTGAGAATCACTGCCTTAAGGTAGTGGTAAATCCCTGACAGTGGACAGGGGACGGGAATTCTGTTTTTCCAGCTTGTATTTTTGTTACCGGTAGTTCGTTTGAATACTGAGGTTATATTGAATGAATGACAATACTTGTCATCCTGTGGAGATAGCCCCATGCAGGGAGTAGTGGAAAGATCATGCATGAAATTTAGTCAGGCTCTCCAGGCTTTAACTTCTAGTTCCTTTGGGCAAGTGATCATGATCAAATTACTTACTATTTCTGAACGGCAATTTCTTATTGGTAAAATGTAGAAGGTAACAGCTACCCATTGACAAGAATTTTGTGAAGATTAGATGATGTCTTTATGAAAACATCTAATCCGTTGCCAGGTAATAATAGGTTTTCCATAAATATTAGTCTTCTTTCCTCCCTCTCAGATTGCTCCAAAGAATCAGTCCCTTCAGAATCTTCAACAAGAGTTCTAGTCTGAAGTGGTTTCCAAAGATAGGTCTGCCTGGTCTCTGGTCCCATAAGTCTCTTGCCCCTCTGAAGAATCAATACCAGTGCCACTGAATTATATATCCTGGATTTGCTTACTCTTGGTGGATATAGTGAAGCCACAGGGGGAATTTTATCTATCTCCTATCTATCTATCTATCTATCTATCTATCTATCTATCTATCTATCTATCTATCTATCTATCTATCTATCTATCTATCTATCTATCATCTATCATCTATCTTAAGTGAATTTTTTTCTTACAAACACCCACTCCTTTTACTTTGGGATCAGTATTGACTTAGAGGGGAGGGGAAAAGGCCCCAGTCTGAGGGTTACCTAGCAACAGTTGGACTTCAGGTGAAATCTGTTAATTAGTTTGGTATGGACTGTGGTTGGTGAGGAGTTGCCTAGCAACCAGCAGTTGCCTGGAACTCACTGCAGATTTTGGTGGCAGCATTCACACTGCCTTCAGAAGGGGTTCCCATAGTTGCTTGCTCATGGAAATTTTCAACCAAATCTATCCATCCGGATGGTCTCTCTCAGTCTCTGTTTTTCTTTCTCCTCCCCCATTTTCTCTGTTTCTCTGCATCCGTCAGTTAACCAGGCAGTTAAAAGAAAGTTGAAATTTGGGGAAGCAACAAGGGCTAGTGGAAAAAGCATGAATTCTGGAGCCAAATAAATATGTATTTCAAACCTGTTCTGCCACTTACTGGCTCTATGAGTTAGATAAGTTACCTCATCTCTTTAAGAGTCAGTTTCAAATGAGAGATAATAGAGCCAAGCCCAGAAGGCTATTGTGAGGTTTAAATTAAATAAGGCCCAGAGTACCAGGCACATGGCAATACTCACTACATTTTATTTCTTTCCATTCTTTCTCTTTGTAAATTAGATATTCTCTTTGTAAAATAGATATAGAGTCAGGAACTCTGTATGGAATCAAATTAGAAGTGTATGCCTAAAACATAAGCAATACAGAGGAGTATGCCATAGTTGTTCATAATACTATATTTTATATAATTATATTGGGAACCACTTCTCCTACCAGTTCTTTAAAACTAGACATTTAGAAATGAAAAAAGAGAACAAGATATGCTTGAACATTGGTGAAGGTGGTTTTTTGCTTGTTTTTTCCTGTGTATAGAAGATGCTGTCAGATCATGAATCTGCTTTATTTATTTTTAAATTTTTAATTGAAGTATAATTGACATATAACATTTATTAGTTTCAGGTACACATCATGAATCTGTTTCTGTATCAGAAACATTAGGATGCTGTCATAGAGAGATAATAGTTCCTCAAAGATGTCCACATCCTAATCTTGCAATTGTGATTAAGTTAATGATCTTGAGGTGAGGAGATTATCTTGAATTGTCATCAGGATCCTTATAAGGGAAAGAGGGAGGCAGGAGAAGAGAGGACAAGAGCGGAGATCAGAGAGAAGGAGATATGAAGATGCTACAATGCTGCTTCCGAAGAAGGAAGGGGTCACAAGTCAAGGAATGCAGTGACCTGTAGAAGCTGGAAAAGGCAAGGGAATCAATTTTCCCCTAGAGCCTCCTTCAAAAGGAATCCAGCCCTACCAACATCTTGATTTTAGGCCAGTGAGATTCATTTAGGACTTCTCATCTCTAGAACTGTAAGATAATAAATTTGTGTTGTTTTTAACCCACTAAGTTTTTGATAATTTGTCATAGCAGCAATAGGAAACTATACAGACACCTTTGAGGGTTGGTGGGGGTGGGGGTGGGGTGGAATCAGACACCGGGAAACTTGACCCCACTGTGCTCCCGTAGCTGCCCTTGACTAGTTGAGACAAGCCGATTCTCAAAAACAACAAGACAGTTGTTTTTTCACCTGTCTATATCACCTGGTCTAGTCTAGTATTGGACTAGACCAGGATCTCTCCTGGGTCCCTTCCAGGGTGATTTTGTATGATTCCAGGTCTGTCTAGTGGAGACAGTTGGAGTGAATAATTTAAAATGTCACTAGGTTCTTTGGAGGGCTTGTGTTCATTCAACTGGTAGGTGTCAGGTGCTGTGCTAATTGCTGGGAATATAAAGACAAATAAGCTGTTTCTGCTCTTGCAGAAGCCGTGGTCCAGTAGGAGAGGGAAAGAGGGTAGGACAGTGCTAGGCCAGGGGGATTCACGGTGTGCTGGGGGCAGGACTAAGGCTCCTGACTGGTGTGAAGGTGGCAGCGCCACTTCCCAGAAGAGATGAACGATGAGTGTTTAGCAGGAAGAGGCATGAGTGAGGACAGTTTCCCAGGCAGAGCCTGTGCAAAGCAGGGACACAGCGGAGCTGGCTGACTGATTACAACAAAGAGGAAATGGGGCTGTGTGATTGGAGGGGGAGTCGTAGGCTCAGGCTGGGAACAAAACAGGAGTCAGAGCCAGGAGGGCTCATGAGTCACACCCAGGGCAGCAGGGAGCCCCTAAAGGGTTTTCCATGGGGCATGGCAAGATATATGTCATGTGCTGTGATTACTTTTCACTATTTTAAAACTTAGGGAGACTATGGGATAGGAACTTGCCAACAAGTTATTATTACATGATAGATATTAAAAAATGTGAAGACCTAGAGAAAAATATGTCAAAGCATTAACTCTGGAGCTAAAATGCCTGGTTTTAAATCTTGGTTCTACCACTTGCTAGCTGTATGACCTTGGGCAAATTGCTCAACTCTTTGGTGTCTCAGTTTCCTCATCTATAAAATGGGAATAATAGCCTTATTGCTTCAGAAAATTAAATGAATATAATGAAGTGCTTAGAACACTGCCTAGAATACATCTAATGTTCTATAAGTCTTTGCTATTGTCAATGAAAATTCAATTAACTATCAAGTTAAGAAGAAAAAAGGGAATTTTATTTGAGCCAAATTGAGGATTATAACCCAGGAGGCAGATTCTCGGAAAGCTCTGAGAACTTTTACCCCTGTTAGAAGTTGGAGGCACAATCATATACATTTTTGAGACAAAGGATTGTACATCAAAATGACATACTGATATTTTACATAATTCACCATAGTCCAGGTGACCACATACAAAGCAAGCAGCAAGTCACCATGACCCCCTACAGAGCTGGGAAAGAACGCTATTCTTTTAAAAGGTTACATTTCTAGTGTTAGAAGAAAGAAAAAAATAGATCTTTAAGGCTGAGCAGGCACTCCCATCTTTGAGGAGCTGAGGTTAAAGTGTAATGCAGATGCACACTGCACATTAGGAAAGGAGGAGGACCAAACAAACACAGAGAGAGAATTTTATGTGTAATTTTTTCTTGTCCTGCCTTAAAATATAAATTTTATTTCATCACTATTATACTTTCTGATAAGATCCCACACATTAGAGTTCTTTTAAACATCACCCTCAAAAGCACACTGTTTGGTTTGAGGGCGGTGGTTCTCTTAGACCACATCCAAGGGACCTCATTATTGCATGTGGTAAGGTTACCAAGGTGGACCTTGTTAAAATACCAGTTCTTTTAAAACTCTATTTGGCAGCAAAGACTCCAAGGAGACCATTAAAGTAACACTCTGGGGTATTTCAGGAATATTCTTGGTATCTTGGTGCCCTCAGCTGGACAGGCCTAGCAGGGTAGCCCAAGGCAAAACTTGTATGAGGCCAAGCTTATCTTTGGCTTCCTTTTACACTCCCTTGAGAAGGTCTGCCAGGCTCTTTGACCTTAGGCAAGGCACTGGCTTCCTCATCCATAAACAGGGGATAATGATAATACTGCTTTTATCTAACTCAAAGAATTGTTCATTCATTGTATTAGCTACCTATCCCTGCAGCAACAAATTATATCAAAACTTAGTGGCTTAAAACAACAAACATTTATTATCTCCTGATTTCTGTTGGTCAGGAATTTAGGCTCAGCTTAGCTGGGTGCCTCCGACTTTGGGTCTCTCATGAGGTTGTTATCAAACTGTGGCCCAAGGCTACGGTAATCTCAAGGCTCAAGTGAGCCAACATACAGATGGCCGACGGACACATGAAAAAATGCTTAACATTCCTAATTATTAGAGAAATGCAAATCAAAACTACAATGACGTATCACCTCACTCTGATCAGAATGGCCATCATTAAAAAGTCTACAAATAATAAATGCTGGAGAGGGTTTGGAGAAAAAGGAACCCTCCTACACTGTTGGTGTGAATGTAAATTGGTACAGCCACTATGGAGAACAGTATGGAGGTTCCTTAAAAAAACTAAAAAGAGTTACCATATCATCCTGCAATCCCACTCCTGGGCATATATCAAGAGAAAACTATAATTTGAAAAGGTACATGTACCCCAATGTTCATAGCAGTACTATTCACGACAGCCAAGACATGGAAGCAACCTAAATGTCCATCAACAGATGAATGGTTAAAAAGGATATGTCATATATATATATATATATATATATATATATATATATATATATATATATATATATATATATATATATATATATATATATATATATATATAATGGAATATTACTCAGCCATAAAAAGAATGGAATAATGCCATTTGCAGCAACATGGATGGACCTAGAGATTATCATACTAAGTGAAGTAAGACAGAGAAAGACAAATATCATATGATATAACTTATATGTGGAATCTAAAAAAAGATACAAATGAACTTATTTACAAAATAGAAATAGACTCATAGACTTAGAAAACAAACTTATGGTTAACAAAGGGGAAAAGGGGGGAGGGACAAATTAGGAGTTTGGGATTAACATATATAAATATTATATATAAAATAGATAAACAGCAAGAACCTATTGTAAAGCACAAGGAACTATATTTAATATCTTGTAATATTATAATGGAAAATAGTCTGAAAAAGAATATATATATATATAACTGAATCACGTTGCTGTACACCAGAAACTAACACAACATTGTAAATCAACTGTACTTCAATTAAAAAAAAAAAGGTATCCAAAACTGCTGTTCCTGGTGCTGCATAGGTGAAGTTTCACAGCTGAATTTCCACACACTCTGAGAGCTGCATATGAGCACCTCGGCTATACACATGAGGAAAGGGGCCCTTGGGTGCCCGTGTCTGCAGTGCTGGGAGGCAGGCCAGGGTTGTCCCCATGCATGCTTATTCATCCACATGGTGCTGCTCTCAGTGGACGGGTATCTGCAAACAGGGGCACAGGTGAGATGTTATTTTGAGCGGAGATGAGCAGGGAGACTTGCCAATGTCCCTTAGTATTGATCTTCTGCTCTCAGATGGTCTCTGTTTCTCATGAAAGGAGATTAGAGGAAATGGGCAGCAGGGTGTTTACAGTTCACACATTATTTTTTGACTCAAGGGACCTAGTGGGTATTATCCCTGTTCAGATGTTTTCTGCTACTGTTCACAGAAAAAGACAGAAGAGAAATCCCTTGGTGAGAAGGGTGATCACACTACTTGATCTGCTATACAATTGTACATCATTAAAATACAAGACATTCTAATAGGACAAGAAGATTTGACTTTACCAAATCATTTGGCCTCTCAGCCACTGGCTCCTTTCTTTTGAAATAATAGTAACTGTGTGCCAGGCACCATTCTAAACTCTTTTTAGGAATTAATTAATTAAATCTCAGATAAATGCCTAGTGGTGGAACTTCTGGATTACAGGGTAGATATATGTTTAACTTTTTCAAAAACTGCCAATCAGTTTTTCAGACTGGTTATGCTGTTTTACATTCCTACCAGAAATGTATGAGAGTCCTGGTTACTGTCTATCTTTTTCACTTTATCAATTTTAGCATGTATGTAGTGATATTTCATCATGGTTTTAATTTCGCTGAAGACTAATGTATTTTTTAATGTGCTTATTGATTATTTGTGTGTAATTCATTTAAAAATCTTTCTTATAATTAAATAAAAAATAATTTAAGACTGAATTTTCCTCTGAGTGTAAGTTTAGTCATATCCCAAAGGATTTGAAAAGAAGGGCTCTAAATTTTTTTAGTTCTAAATAATTCTGTCATTTTATTTCTAATAATTGTTAAAAATTCCTAAGTAATAAAGGATCATTTACAGATTTCCTCAGTGGCTATAATTTTTTTGCTTGCCTATCTCTTAATTATTTGCTTCTGAATTTATGACAGTGTAGTCAATGAACATGACCTGTAAAATACTAACTTTTTAAGAAAAGCATACAGTTATTGCCAAGTACATGCTCATAGTTTTTTTAAGCTCTATGGGCATAAAGAATATATAGTTTCTTTTAGTGTACATGGTTTCTTTCTATATATCTATTAAATCAAGATTGATAATTATGTTGTCAAAATAATTTATGTACTTATTCCTTTTTGTCTGTTTAATTAAAAAAAATTGGAGAGGTGTTTTAGACTCTCTCATTATGCTTTTCTTTTTTCATTGAATTCTCTTTGCATTTCTAAGAGCTTTGCTCTTAGCTATTGTTTAGTGCATAATTTTTCATGCCTTTCATAACTTGTTCAAGGAGTGTCCTTTTGTCATTTAAATATTCTTCTTTGAACTGTTTAAAAATTTGACCTAACATTCTATCTTTAATCCTTAATATTTCTACCTCTGCTTCTTTTTATTATTGAAGTATAGTTGATTTACAATTTTGTGTTAGTTTTAAGTGTACTACCTCTGTTTGTTTTTGTTTGCTTTTATCTTATATCTATTTGCTCATCTAATATTTTCCAACTTCGCTGTGTCATTTTGTTTTAGCTTAATTTCTTTAAGACAACATATAATTGGACTTTTGTTTTTCAAACCCATTCTAAGGATCTTTGTCTTTCTATAGCAGAATTCAACCTTTTTACATTTATTTGGCATTCAAGATGTTTGGTCTTATTCCTGCCATTTAATAATTTTATATTGATACTTTCTATAACACTTTCTATTTGTTTCCTCATTTCCCCTTTACTTATTGGGTTGGCCAAAAAATTCGTTTGGGTTTTTCCATAACATCTTACTGAAAAACCTGAATGACCTTTATGGCCAACCCAATATATTTGTTAAATTGATGAAATTTTCTTTTTCATTTTTTTCTATCCAATGAATTGGAAGTTCTAATATGCATTTATATTCTACTAGTGTTTACATTTAAACATTTAATATACATATTTAAACTTGCATTTTCTAACAATTACAAAAATGAAGTAATGACCATGTCCCTTCGAAATGCCTCTTATATTTCAAGAATCCATTAACCCTTGCATTGCAGTTTAATTTAGACTTAGACTTAATTATTAATAAGTGTTTATTCAGTTGAATTGTAGGAGACACTTTTCGTCTTTTTATTCATTGACGTGAGGACAGGAACTATTAAAAAAAACAATTCCTTATATTCCCCCAGAACCTTCCACCTGGTAGGCAATTCACACTGGTAGTGTGCTGTAGGAGACATAGAATTGGCCCTGAAATTTGACTTGTGTTTGTTCCAGCTCTGCCACTTGTCAGTTACAAGTAAACCACTAACATCATTGACCCTCAGCTTCTTCAGCTCTAAGATGGGAATAACTTGGCAGGCTAGTTATCAAGGTCAAGAGGATCAAATCTACAGGAATTCTGAGAACCGCAGTGCAAAATTGCTGGATGAACAAATGGACGCATACAAATTGAAGAAAAACAGAGTCAAAGCCTACAGACTCTGAGATGTATCCTGGACATGAAGACTGTTCCATGGAGCATTTGCTGCCTTTGCTTTCTAGCTGAAAGTGTTTTCAGTGAGCTCAGCCAAGAGGTGGCTGCAGAATGTAGCTGGAGGTGTTGGCGAGAGTGTGGGGCTTTATGATTTCCCAAGTCCACATGTACAGCCAGGTGGGCCCCTGTGTGAGACTCAATCTGCTCACCACGCTGGGTGCCAGCCTGTGCTCTCCTGCTATTTACCAGGAGTCAACCTGGCAGAGAGCATCGGAATGGTAACCTGGAGGCTTGGCAAGGGCGTGCTGGGTTTCCAATGAGTTTGTTTGTTCAGTCACATTGGTTTCTGGTCCCCTGTGACCTGAGGAGATATGGTGCTCATCTTTCTCCCCTCCCCACCATTTGTTTGCCTGAACCCTTGGCTCCCTTTTTAAAGCTACTTTAAAATTTTTAAGATTTTCCTATATTAAAAAGCACTCTGTGTGAGTGTGTGTGTGTGTGTGTGTGTGTGTGTGTGTGTGGGTAATTTATAAAATCTGGGAGCTTAGCACACAAGCTGGCCCAGCTCGATGTTTATTTGCTTTCTATTTTTCACAAGGATGAGAGAAATCACTATGGCAGGGAAGAGATGGCCAGTTGACCTCTCCTGGCTTTCTGCTAGTGTTGCTTGTCAACTCCAGTATCTCTGAACGCTGAGGGCCTGAGTGACATTGAGCTAAATTTGCTCTTAACTGTGCTTCACACAAGGGTCCCCTACACTCATGCTGGGCTTGGTACCAAGGGGTGATACATCATTTGAACTGAGGACTCCCCCTCCCGTGAGTTAACTTTTTGTTTTGGATTGTCAGAAAAGTTGTAGAGAGTTCTTAAATACCCTTCACCCAACTTCCCTTAATATTAACGTCTTTTGGCCTAATACTATATACAAAATTATAGACTTCAGAA
This sequence comes from Balaenoptera musculus, assembly GCF_009873245.2. Lineage (NCBI taxonomy): Eukaryota > Metazoa > Chordata > Mammalia > Artiodactyla > Balaenopteridae > Balaenoptera > Balaenoptera musculus. Next base: position 26,962,066 of record NC_045804.1, read on the forward strand.
TTCACCAGGTTTTTCACTAATGCCCTTTTTCTATTCCAAGATCTAATCCAGGATCCCACATTGCATTTAGTTATCATAGGCCCTTAGCCTCCTCCCATCTGTGATAGCATCTCAGTCTTTTCTTCTTTTCACGATCTTGAAAGTTTTGAAGAGTACTCCATTTTAATTTAGCGAAATGCAAGCTCTCTTGCATTTGAAAAGGAGGCAGAACAATTTATTATTTTCTGCCTTCTCAGTGGAAATCTGCTCTCACCTAAGCCATTTTTCTGGTAGTGGCATCAATATTCTCAGGAGATTATTCAGAAGGCAGTTGGGGTAATGAGTTTTCTTCCCTATACAGAGGTTTGGCTGAGCAGTATTTAATTTTTTATCTCCATGATCCTGACTTAGTATGTGAACAGGGAATACATGGAGTTGACAGGTTAATGATGTCCCTGGATATGTTATATATGGTTGTGTCCACTCTCAGGAGGGAGAGTCCTGGTTCTGCCACTAATCTGTGGTGAGATTTGGGCTAACTCACTATCTTTAGTTTCCTTCTTTGTGAAAAAAAAAGGGGGGGAGTGGATTAGACAATTCTAAGTTTCCTTCAAAAGTCTAGCAAATGATGATTCTTATTAGCTTTGTTGTACCCAAGATAGCTTGGCTCAGCCCTCACCAGAGGACTTCTTCTTTTCTTTCTTTCTTTTTATTAAAAATAAATTTATTTATTTATTGGCTGCGTTGGGTCTTCGTTGCTGCGCGCAGGCTTTCACTAGTTGCGGCAAGCGGGGGCTACTCTTCGTGGCAGTGCACGGACTTATTGCGGTGGCTTCTCTTGTTGTGGAGCACGGGCTCTAGGGGCGTGGGCTCAGTACTTGTGGCTCGCGGTCTCTAGAGCACAGGCTCAGTAATTGTGGCACACCAGCATGTGCTCCGCGGCACGTGGGGTCTTTCTGGACCAAGGCTTGAATCTGTGTCCCCTGCATTGGCAGGCGGATTCTTAACCACTGCACCACCAGGGAAGTCCCTTATTCTTTTCTTTGAGTGCCACGATGTGAAAACTTTGGGGAGCATCATGGTAGTGGAGAATGTTCTTTTGGCATTTGACATCCATTTTTTATTCCTAACAGCACCCCAATATCTTTTTGGGCAATTACCTCTTCCCTGGGGATATTAGTCTGATGGGGTCCTGTCCTTCTGTAAACACAGGGACATGTGACCCAAACCAGGCCATTCAGATGCTTCTTTCCTGGAATTTGAATCTTGAGCAAATAGGAAAAGGCTGCCAATGTCTGGTGTTGCCCACTCCAGTTGGCATCTGGATCTGGCCACTCCTGCAGCAGGACCTTCCTATACTTCTTGCTTATAGGAGCTGTCTATGCCCTAGCAGTGTCCAGGCCTGGGTCCCAGCCTTCCAGTTGGTTCTGAGAGCCCCTCATCTCCTTCAGTGTAATCCCTTTTTTCTTACAGTAGACAATATCAGTTTCTATTATTTGCAACCATAGATCTGTAAATATTGAGAAAGTTTCTGCTATACTTCTTAAATGTGAACTTGTGGTAAGAATATTTGCCTTACGTTTCAGATAATTCCAGAGTTCTGGGAAATATGGGTCATGCCACCTAGTGATATTCAGGCTCTGGAATGAAACACATCTAAGCCAAATTGAATGTGATGTCTGGAGTCACCTTTGGTTATTCCTGCCCTTGGATAACTTTCTAAATCTTCCTAAGCCTCAGTTTTTTGTTTTTATGTTTTTGTTTTGTTTTGTCAGTTACATGGGGATAATAATAATACCAGCCACACTGAATGGGTGTAAAGATTTTAAAAAATATTCATAGTAAGTTCTCAATAAACACTGAATCTGATTGTGATTGCAATCATGGAAACTTGGATGGATGGTGGTGCTGTGTTGGGTCTCATCTGTCTCTGGGGGCCCCAAATCACTAGGAACAGAGACTGAGAACAACAACAACAGCAGCAGCAGCAGCAGTGCACACTAATATAAGCACTTACTATGTTCCAGCTACTGTCCCTATTAACTCATGTAATCCTTATAACATAGGGTACTATTATTACCACCACTTTATAAATGAGGAATTAAGGCATAGAGCAGTTAAATAACTTTCTAAGGCCTCCAGAAGCACTTTATCTACTCTGGTGTTTTCTGACCTGGAGAAGGCAGGGCAGACAGGCTGACATCGTACAATACATGCAGTGCAGAACTCTGTGCTTTCTCTGCATCCCTCTCCTGGTCTCAGGGAAGGCATTGCCACTGCAGTAGTGGAGGGAGGCAGCTTCATCAGTAGGTATGACTCATAGCCTGTGCTCCTGGATTTGTTCTTGAAGTGAGATGTCACTGTATTTATTGCAAACAGACAGGCAGCTCTGTTTCCTGTTGGTTTGATTTCCTTCCCACTAAGTTACCGAACTTCAAGGTTTGGGGAGGGCGAGCAGGAAGGGAGGTTAAGCAGGGTTACAAGAGGACTGTCTTCAGCAAGTAATGAATTTTCTGGTAGCCTTCCCCACTTAGTCTGGATGTCTTGATAGGATGTGAAGATGGGCTTCATTGCTCTGCCCAAGTTGCAGCTTGGAAGGTTGCAGCTCCTCTTGGGAAGCTGGCCCAGGGACCAGACATCTGCTGCTGAGGCCAGAGGGAAGACTGGCTAGTGTTCTGGCCACACACCTGCACAGCTGAGAGAGAGATGGAGCAAAGCCATGGGGTGCAAATGGAGGCTGTAACAAGGAGTTCAGTCAAAGAGCCAGAGGGGCTTCCCTTCAGGGAGTTCCTCACTGGTGACACATTTAGAGAGCCAGGAAGGAGTGACCACACACTGAAGAGCCTGCTGTGGGGAGACACAGCAACAGACCCATCCAATACCTACCTCACTTAATCACCAAGTCAACCCCCCAATGCGATTGTATTATCCTACCTTACAGACAGGAAACTGAAACTGTAGAGCTAGGATTCAAGATCTGCTTGACTCCAGGGTCATTCCAGAAGTCTTCCTTTCCTTTGGACATTTCTGCTAAGATTTCCATCTCTGACCACCATTTAAATGAAATACAAGAATGCAGATAATTGTTAAAATCCCAGGTAAGATAGACATGAATGCCTTTGTTTTGGCTGTGGTTGTTGAAGAGGAGGTGACAATTGATGTGAGGGGATTTTGTCTAATGCATGAAAAGCCTATGCTAGAGAAGTTGAAGCAGGTTGGAGGGCTTTACAAACCATTGGGTCAGTGGTCTTCCACTGGTGGTGGTTTTGGTAATGTCTACAAACATTTTTGGTTGTCATCACGGGAATGGTGGGGCTGCTAGCCTCTAGTGGGTAGAGGCCAGGGATGCCACTGAGTGTCTTGCAAGTTACAGGACAACCACCACATCACAGAATCATCTGACCTAAAGTGTCAGTGGTGCCAAGACTGAGAAAGCCTGATCTTGGTATCCTGTATTTACAAGGTTTGTAAACAGGATTCCAAGAGGTGAGGTGCCCTGCCCCAGGAAGCACAGCTTTTGTGAGGCAGAGATGAGACCAGAACCCAGGTTTACTGCCTGCAAAGTGAGTGATATTTACACTGTGTTGCATGGCCTCAGTCAAGGGGTACAGGAATGGGTTTCTGATGGAAAGGAGGGGTCCCGTGCAGCTCAGCTTAAATTGTCCAGGCCAGGTAAGGACCTGCACAGGTCTTGCTCTTTGGGGAAGAGATGCTTCTAGTCTGCTGATTTATCCATGGGGTCCAGGACCCTGGGAGGAAGGGCGCTATGAGGTGTCCTTGGAGTCAGCACAAGCTGGGTGTTACTGAAGGAGATTGGTAGGAGGTCCCGAGATGCCACTTCCCCTGCTGGCCTCTAGTGACCGGTATGCCCACCCAATGGGAAACATGGGAACCACTGTAGCCCCTGACTCCTGAATAGCTCTGTTTTTTGTTTTTGTTTTTTCTTTTTTGGCCACACCACGCGGCATGCGGGATCTTAGTTCCCCAACCAGGGATCGAACCCTCGCCCCCTACATTGGAAGCACAGAGTGTTAACCACTGGACTGCCAGGGAAGTCTCCCGAATAGCTCTTGATAGTTTAGAAAGAGCTTCTTAATGTTCTGTCTTTTCATTGACTATGTGATCCCCACAACAGCTTCATGAGGTAGGCTGAGCGGGCATGATAGTCCCATTTTAGAGACAGTGGAAGTGGGGTTCTGGAGGTTGTTCAACTGTCCACACATCTTGCTAGAGGCCCATGGAATCATAACCCTAGCCCTGTGGCTCTTGCCTTGTGTTCTTTCCACCATGGTTTACCGGTTTCCTGTGAGGGGGGAGCTCTAGGTCTGCGCACTGCCAGGTCTGTCTCTTCCACCCTCCTTCTCCATGTCCTTGTTTTGCACTGTTTCTCCAGGGTGTGAATATCTCAGTTCTTCTTTTTTTGGCCACACTGCACAGCTTGCAGGATCCCCAGCAGTGAAAGCACTGAGTCCTAACCACTGGACCACCAGGGAATTCCTATCAGTTTTTACACTCCAGTTAACACAGATATTCAGTATTTAATTTTCATTTTAATAAATGAATCTTCCACTTGAGGTGCATTTGCATTTGTGAGGCTTGGTGCTGCAAGCAGGGACACGGTGCTGACCAAGCCATGGCACCATCTCTCATATGCTCAGTAGGGGAGACAGAGGCAGGAACAGGCCGTGATTTGGAGTGTAAGCAGAGGGTGCCATGGGCCTGGAGGTGAGCACACAACCAGGCCTGGAAGGGCTCCCAGAGTACCAACGAGAAACCACTGACCTCATATTACTGCTTTATAATTTGCATTGTGTAACTCTCTCCAAAAGACCTTATGCTTCTTCAAGAGCAGAGAGCATTTCTTTTCAATTCTGCCTCTCCAGCCCATAGAAGAGCTCTTGGCACATAGTAGTAACCCAATAAATGCCAGATCCTTCTGTTCTCTCTCTGGGGCACTGTGGAGAGTGGTTAAGAGCATGTCTTTTGGAGCCTCAGTTCCTTAACATATTTGCCGTGCAACTTGGGGAAAATTAATTCATCTCTCTGAGTTTTAGGTTCCTCATTTGGAACAATGGATTCTGTGAAGATTATCTGTGTAAAACACCAGCACTGTAGGAAGATGTCAATAAATGCAGCTTCTATAGTGTGATTATATAATTGAGTGGTGACGCCCATGCCTGTCCAACACATGCACCAGCCTACTTAGATCCCAATTCCCATTGGTTGATTTGAATGGTTCAGGCACAGGTGTTGTAAGAGTATAGATTTTACTCATTAACCACCTTACAGTGCTTTATAGTTGGAAGTGAGGTCACCTGTTGACATGCTAAGAAGTATCAATACCTTTAACACCTCCCAAAACAGAGTAAAAATTATCCTGAAGCATCATACAGGTGGGTCTACTGTGGTTGAAAGGACATGGGGCCAACAAGTCTTGGATTCATGCTTGAAGCTTGTTGCTTACTGACTTCCCTGTTCCACTGCCTGAACCTTTGAAACTCTCCTGTCACTGCATCTATTCCATAACTAAGGGTGCCTGCAGCCAGTTCAGGAACAGTTCGGAGACCTTGAGTCCCCAAGGCCGGGATTGCTAACATTCTTTGCCCTCTCCTGGATCTGCCACATTCTGTTTGCTAAGCTCCAGGTGGTAATTTACCTCTTGATCATAACTAACATGTTTGTAGCCGTTTCTAATGGTGGCCAAATAGTGGTCAGGATTGCTGACTCTGGGTAGGTCTGTGCTAGGAGCCTTCTGACAGAGATAGGGATCTATCCCGCTTCCATGACGCTTGAATGTCAGGGGCAGAGCTCCAGAGGCCTGGTCACCCCACCTCGATGCAGCCTGGGGTGAGCCTCTCTCTGCAGCAAGCTCAGCATTCCCATGCTGTTCCCAGCACACATATACGAAGACATCTTTTCCCCTTTCTGTTGGTACATCGTCAAAATGTTAACATCTGGGTCCGTGCTTCCCTCTGCATTTCCAACCGCCTGTTTGAACATTGTTAGGCAGTCAGCCACGGGGACCGAGGCATTTGAAGCTTTGAGGCAGCCGCTGGCTTTTAAGTGGGGACTTGGAGACTTACTGTCAACTCCACTCCTCTGCTCTGCAGGAATTGTAATGACATCTGCAGAGTGTCTAACCACACATTGCAACAATCTTCTCCAGACTGGGCACTGCCTTTTCTTAGAACTTCCCCTGTGTCTGTAGCACACAGATTCTACTGGGGAGTCCACTGTGGTTCTAGTTTCTTTCTGCAATGCATCAGCCAGTCTTCTCAGACTTGTGCCTTGGCAGGTAGAGGTGGATAGAGATTTTTGATCAGTCCAAGCATGTCTTCCCAGTAGACTTCAACTTTTAATGAAATCCTGTGTCTATAGATGCTGAATTTTTGCGACCAGCTTCCAGGGGCCTCCTTTGCTTGATTTTATCCAGGGAAATTTCTGGACTTCATACTCTGCATGCCTGGTTCTCTGACAGGTTACCTGCACCCAACTCCAAGTTGTAAGGTTGATGTCAAAGGAGTTCCATAACTTCCTTCTGACTTTTGGGAGATATTCCTAAGGAGATTTTCTAAACTGTTAGGAAAGAAGGAAGATGGGGTGAACAATAAATCTGAGGATGAAAGTGGGACAGATGATGCCCTTGAAGGTAGAATCACACCTGCCAACCACACTGTGATCTGAAGCTAAATATGGGGCCCCTTACATCAGTCGACTGAACCAAGGCTTCTGTGCAGCAGAAGTAACATGTAATGTCAGTGGTAGGAAGAAGCCTCTCTAAAGGGAATGAAACAGGATGGATGCCTCTAGAGAGAGAGTTAGAGATTCATCCTTATCTAGAATCATTTCTAGAATCTCTGGAGTATGAGATGAAGACTTTGCCCACATGGATCAGTGCTCTGGAATGCAGTGCCCTTCCACCTTGGGACACCATATGGGGGAACATCTGGATGTTTTGCTGTACAATGTGTTCTGGGGTCCCCAGTATTTCACCATAAGGATGAGACCCAGAGAACATGACATTTCATTAAGCAGAGTTATGTTTTCAAATATGCAAAAGTAAATATGAGGAGGGTCTTGGGAGGTATAGAAAGTTTAAGAGAACTGGCTGGAGTCTTGAATCTGCTGAGGAAGATGGTGAGAAGAAATTCCCATTGCTTGGGGGAAGGAGGCATAAGATTTTCAAGAATGGGGATTTTTGATATTAAAGTGCAAGTTGTTTTTCTTTGAAATAAATCCTTACCTATTGTGACCAAACCCTCAGTAAATTCTTCTAGACATATGGCTTGGGGTGTGTGTGTGTGTTTGTGTGTGTGTGTGTGTGTGTTTGTAATCAAAATAAATGTTTGTTGAATGAGTGAGTGAATAAATGAAATGGAGGAAAATGGATACTTATTCAAATAGTACATTTTTGTAAAAACTGCCATTGTTAAGGAAAATTAAGGTATTGGGGCATGGTTTTGGGCAAAGTCAGGAGAAAGGAATTCTGTTGCACATTAGGATTGGTGAGGGGAGGAAAGAAGAGGCGAGGAAGGGAATTCATAAACGAGACAGAGAATTTGGTAGGAGCAGGGATTGAAAGTCAGCGGAGGTTAGCAGAACATATGCCTTTGGGGATTCATAGAACTCTTGGGGAGGGCATTGGACTTCCTGCAGAATGTGGATATAGGCATTGATGCCAGTTTTATTTAAACCCTAAAGCTTAGAAAAATCTCATCTAATACCTGAGTTTATATGGATGCACACAGATAAAGGTCAGGAAGAAAAAGTTCAGGAAGACCATATCAAGCTGTTTAGCTGCATCTAGGGAGTGTTACTTTATGTGAGTGATTGGTAAGTTGAGGGAACCTTTTTCTCTACATATATTTCAGTATTATTTCAATACAAACATATTAATTAAAAATATACCATTGTATTATTTAAAAATAAAAAAGGTGCAAACTTCTCATAAGCTCATTGCCCAGGTGTCATAACTTTTAACATTTGATGTGTATTCTTCCTGATGTTTCTATTCATGTGTAAACACATATACATGTACGTGTAAAAAATGAGATTATACTATATTTGTTGTGTAGCCTGCCTTTGGAAGCTAATAATATCTTTTTCAAATTTTTAAAAATTTTATTTATTTTTAATTTTTTTTAACTTTTTTATATTGTAGTATAGCCAATTAACAATGTTGTGATAATTTCAGGTGCACAGCAAAGGGACTCAGCCATACATAAATGTGTATCTATTCCCACCCCAAACTCCCCTCCCATCCAGGCTGCCATGTAACATTGAGCTGAGTTCCCTGTGCTATACAGTAAGTCCTTGTTGGTTATCCGTTTAAAATATAGCAGTGTGTACATGTCAATCCCATATTCCCTAACTATCCCTTCCCCTCATCCTTCCCCCCTGGTAACCATAAATTCATTCTCTAAGTCTGTGAGTCTGTTTCTGTTTTGTAAATAAGTGCATTTGTATCATTTCTTTTTAGATTACGCATATAAGGGATATCATACAATATTTCTCTTTCTCTGTCTGACTTCACTCAGTATGACAATCTCTAGGTCCATCCATGTTGCTGCAAATGGCATTATGTCATTCTTTTTAATGGCTGAGTAATATTCCATTGTATATATGTACCACATCTTCTTTATCCATTCTTCTGTTGATGGACATGAAACCTAATAATATACCTTACACATCTTTCCATGTCCTCAAAATATAGATACACACCATCATCTTTTAATAGATACATGATATTCCATGGCTTATGTAACTGACATTAAGGACATTAAGGTTGTTTCCATATTTTTTGTACCATATACAGCGAATATCTTCATACATGCATCTTTTCACATTTTTTAGTTATATCTATAGAAAATATTCTGAGAGGTGGAATTACTGGATCAAAGAGCAGTCATATTAAAAATTTTGATACATATTATCCAACAGTCCTTCAGTAATATACCAATTTCCACTTTCTAGCAGCTATCAGCACTCACATATTTTTTGAACGCTTACTCTGTTCCAGACAAATAGAAGTTATTTTTGCCCTGAGGGGGTTTACATTCTATTAAATGGCTGGTTAACACATACTAAGATTCCCTATTTATTTAACAAGCCCTTACACAATGCTTACCATGTGCCAGATAATTTTCTAAGGATCTTATAATATTGTCATTTAATTCTCATGACAACTCTGTAAGTCAGTACTATTATTATTTCCATTTTACAAATGAAAAAGCTGAAGCAAAGAAGTTAAATAACTTGTTTAAGGTCTTACTGGAGATAAGTGGCAGAGCCAGGAGTCAAACCTAAGAAGCACCCTAGCTCCAGAATCTGTGTTCTTAATCTCATGCATAACAGGTAATAAATCTCTCAGCATCAAAATAGTAATCCAGTGGCTTGGAAACCCTATATTCAATCATGGAAGCTAACAAGGGAGAGGGGCTACCAGTTGCCATCCTTTAGGTTTGGGGCAATGGACCCTCAAAGGGCTCAATTACCCTAGTCTGGGCAGTTGAGGATAGAATGAAGGAGTGAGGATCATGGAGTATTCCTTGGAATTTTCCACTTCAAGGCTATCATTGGAGGAGACCCAGGAATAGATAAACTAGCTGAGCCTTTATGGCTGACCCAGGAAGATGGAACTCTTTTTGGAGGTATGAGTGATGCATTAATTCTGAAGAAGGATGAAACTTGAGAATGAGGAAAGAGGAGAAAGAGAGATAGAGATAGAGATAGATAGATAGATAGATAGAGAGAGAGAGAGAGGCTTAAATGGAAACTTAAGCTTGAACAAAGGTCAAAAGGCAGAGCATGAGGGTGTGTTATCGTGGTAATGAGAAGTAAACCATGACTGGAGAGCAAGCTGCAGATGGGGTTAGGTGGGAGATAGGAAAGACAGCTGGTTTCAAATCTCAGAAAGCTCTGAGCCCAGGCAAGGAGTTGGACTGAGGACAATGGGAAGCCATGATATGTTAAAGCAGAGAAGTGACTTGAGCAGAGATGTGTTTTAGGGATATCTTGCAGGAAGTATGGAAAGATTTATGAGAGGACAGACAGACTAGACGGGAGGTCCCTGCAATAGTCTGAGCAAGAGACATTTGGGGTTTGATTTAGGGCAGAGGTAATTTGAGCATAAAGTTGGGATAATGCAGTCAATGTGAAGATGAAACTGAGAAGTTTGCATGACTGATTTTGTGGGGCTGGAGGGAGAGTAAGTAAGGAGAAAATATGATTTTGTGATTTTCAGCTTGAGCATTTGGGAAGCTACTCCTGTCCTTAACTGAGATGGGACACCCAGGAAGAGGGTGGACGGAGGGGTGGCATGAAAGAGACTTCTGTTTTGGATTTGTTGATTGAGAGCTTTGTGAGGTATCCAGATGAAAGAGCCAAGCAACATAAGGAAATGCATGTTTGGAGCTAGGGAGAGAACATAGGAAGGAGAGTCCTGAGAGACACCAACCTAGGGGACAGCTGTGAAGCAGTGAGTGGGGAAGGGATCCTACAGGGAGAACATGCAGAGCAGGAAGAGCAGAGGACAAAAGACTGGTCCTTAAGAAGCGCCCCTGTTTAGAGGAATGGTTCTCAACCTTGGCCCCATGTTAGAATCACCTGGAGACTATATAAGCTCCTGATGCATTGGTCCCACTCCCAGATATTCTGATTTCATTGACTTGGAAGCCAGCCTGGGCATCAGATACTTTAAAGCTCTCCTGGTAATTATACTGTGCAGCTAAGGTAGAGAGCTATTGATCGAAGGTGATTACAGAAGAGGAATAAGAGAAGGAGCTACCTTAGTAGAGCAGGTGAGAATTTAGAAGTATTTTCATTTGTTCTGTAACATTTGCTGAGTGCCTAATAATAATAATAACTACCAATTATTGAAAGCTTTGTTCTGTCAGGCCCTGTGCTGAGTGATTTACACACGTTATCTCATTTTAATGCTCACACAACACTATGAGATAGACATCTTTACCCCCTTTTTCAGGTAAAGAAACTATCAGAGAATTTAAGAAACTGCCCAAAGTCATACATCTAAGTGGTAGAGTCAGGATTTGAACCTGGTAATGAATGTCTTGGGGTTATTCACTGTGATATGCTGCCCACTACCTGATAGAATTTGTACTTGAAACTCTCAAGGGCCTCAAAATCTGATTGGTACAGAACAGTTTCGCATAATAAGGTAAGTGCTGTCATGGAGAAATGTATAAAGTGCCATGGGTACCAAAAGGAGGAAGCTCACATCAGTCTGGAGGACTCAAGGAAAGCTTTGCCTATGAGCTAATGCCAGGGGAAACATTTCCCATTTATTTCTGCACCCAGAAATGGGCTCTGCTTCTTGATAGAAGGGTGGCATATGTGTACAGGGAGGAAAGAATGGCCACAGGATGGTGGCCATTATGCAGCTAAGCAACTGCAGTCTTGATCAAAAAATGTGCACATTTGAGAGAGGACTAGGGACTTTATTAACTTTCCTTTCAGATCCCTTGGCTCTAAGAATGTGACAGAGCCTCTCTAGTGAATGGAAACCAGATTGGTTTCTGTCTATTTTTAAGCTTCCCTAGAACAAAAGCCACAACTACTGAAAAGGTGATCCTAGCCTCAGTAACACTGAAGAATTCTGCATGGTCAGAGCAGCCAGCTGAGCCAATGGTAACATCCACTGTCCTAAAGAGAAATCCTTTAGATAAAGTTTGACATCTTACTTGGTAAGGTATCTCTTAAGCCAATGTGAATTTACTGTATCTGGAAGGAGAAAGGACATATTTAGGCTTTCAAAAATGGGAAGCTAAAAGTGGGCATCAGTCAGGGTTGTCATCACCTTATATATCAAAACTGGGATCGTGCTGATGTCATTCTTGACTCAGAACATAATGAACTTAAAAATTGCCAGTCCAGAGGCTGCTGCTCATGCTTATGATTTATGATAGAAATCAAGCTGTTACATAAACATCTCCACTTCCCATTTATGTTTGCATGAAGTTCAGGGGAAAAGAGAAGCTGAACTCTTTGTCAGACATGGTCAACAAGACTATGGTCTCAGAGGGAACCAAGTTTTCCTGTACTGGGGATTGGCCGAGATGGTGGAGCAGGAAGACACATCTCCCACACCAAAATTGCAACTACTTACAGAGCAACTATTGATGAGAACAAATTGAAGACTAGCAGAAAAGATTTTCCATAGCTAAAGATATAAAGAAGGAACCACATGATGAGTAGGAGGGGCAGAGATGTGGTATAGTCAAGACCCACACCCCAGGTAGGTGACCCACAAACAAGAGTATAATCACAATTGCAGCAGTTCTCCCCAAGGAGCAAGGAGCACACATCAGGCTCCCCAGCATAGGGGTACTGTAATGGTAAGACAAGTCCCCAGAAGGTCAGGCCTTGAAGGCCAGTGGGGCTTGCATATGTGAAAGCCAGAAGGCAGTAGGAAATAGAATCTAATCTTAAAAGGCATGCAAAATCTCACATGTTCCAAGTCCCAGCACAGAGGCAGTAATTTGCAAGGAGTCAGGGTCAGACCCACTTGCTGGTCTTGGAGAACCTCATGGAGAGGGAAGAGGCAACTGGGACTCCCCATAGGAATACAGATGCTAGTGAGAGCCATTTTAGGGAGCTCATTCTACCACGAGGACACGGGTGCTACAAGTACCATTTGGGAGTTCTCCCTCTAGCCTACTAGTGCTGGAGGCTTAACTGCTGCAGAGCTCCACGAGTCAGCCATCCTGGGACTTGGCCCAGCCCACCAGCAGCTGACAGCCTCAGCATGAGGCAGTGCCTGGCAGCAAACTGGGCTGTGGGTCAGCCCCATCTACCAGCATGCCCAAGTAGCTGGCCCTGCCATAACAGAAGAGCCCACACAGCCCACATGGGGTGCACCCCTAAAACATATAGCTCTGGTCACCAGAGCAAATTGTGCTCCTGGGCCCCATAGGATGTTTTCTACATAAGGCCACTTCTCTAAGATTGGGAAATGTAAATGACCTACTTAATACTTAGAAATTAAAACAAAGAAGTAGGCAAAATGAGGTGACAGAGGAATATGTTTCAAATGAAGGAATAATATAAACCTTAAGAGGAAAACTAAATGAAGTGGAGATAAGCAATCTACTTGATAAAGATTTCAAGGATATGATCATAAAGATGCTTAATGAACTTGGAAGAAGAATGGATGTTTAACAAAGAAAAAATACAAAGAAGAGCTCTGGTGGGATCAACAATAGTTTAGATGATACAGAGGAACAGATCAGTGAACTGAAACACAGACTAGTGGAAATCATCCAAGCTGAATTTAAAGAAAAAATAATTTTAAAAAATGAGGACAGTTTAAGAGACCTCTGGGACAACATCAAGCATACTATCATTTGCATTATAGGGGTCTCATAGGAGAAGAGAGAGAAAGGAGCAGAAAACGTATTTGATGACATAATACCTGAAAACTTTCTTAACTTAGGAAATGAAATAGACATCCAGGTCCAGGAAGCACAGAGTCTCAAACACTATCAATCCAAAGAGGACCACACCAAGACACATTGTAATTAAAATGGCCAAAATTAAAGATAAAGAGAGAATCTGAAAAGTAACAAGGGAAAAGCAACTAGTTACATACAAGGGAACTCTAATAAGACTATAGCTCACTTTTCAGCAGAAACTCTGTAGGCCAGAAGGGAATGACACAATATATTTAAAGTGATAAAAAGAAAAACCCTACAACCAAGAATACTCTACCCTGCCATGCTATCATTCAGATTTGAAGGAGAGATCAAGAGTTTTACACACACGCAAAAGTTCAGCACTGCTAAACTGGTTTTACAAGAGACGTTAAAGGGACTTCTTGAAGCAGAAAACAGAAGACCATAACTTGAAATATAAAATTTACCAAAGGAAAAATCTCATCGGTAAAGGCAAATATACAGTAAAAATAGTAGATCAGCTACTTGTATAACTAGTCAGAAAGTTAAAAGACAAAAGCAGTAAAATCATCTATATCCACAATAAGTAATTAAGGGATACACAAAATAAAAAATGTAAAATATGATATCAAAAACATTAAATGTGGGGGTGGGAGTAAAATTGCAGAAATGTTAGAATGCATTTGAACTTAAGAGATCATCAACATAAAGTTAAAAAATACATATATATAGCTATATATAAGCCCCATGGTAACCACAACACTAAAAAGAGAAAGGAATCCAAACATAACACTAAATATAGTTATCAAATCACAAGGAAAGAGAGCAAAAGAAGAAAGGAACAAAAAAGAACTACAAAAATAACCTGATTACAATTAACAAAATTGCAACAATTATATACTTATCAATAATTACTTTAAATGGACTAAATGCTCCAATGGAAAAACATAGAGTGGATGAATGGGCAAAAAAAAAAAAAAAAAAGACCCATATACATACACACACACACACACATATGTGTGTGTATATATATGTATATATATATATACACACACACACACACACACACACATATTCATATATACTGCCTATAAGAGCCTCACTTCAGATCTAAAGACCCACACAAACAAACTGAGGGGATGGAAAAAGGTATTACATGTAGATGGAAATGAAAAGAAAGCTGGGGTAGCAATACTTATAGCAGACAAAATAGACTTTATTTATATATTTATTTATTTATTAAATTTTATTTATTTATTTTAAAATTGAGGTATAGTTGCTTTAAAATATATTAATTTCAGGTGTACAACACAGTGATTCAAAATTTTATGGATTATACCCCAGTTAAAATTATTATAAAATATTTGTTATATTCCCTGTGCTGTACAATATATACTTGTAGCTTATTTATTTATTTAAATTTGTAAAATTTGTTTTTTATTTTTAATTTTTTAAATTAATTTTTTATAGGAGTATAGTTGATTTACAATGTTGTGTTAGTTTCTGCTGTACAGCAAAGTGAGTCAGTTATACATATACACCTATCCACTCTTTTGTAGATTCTATTCCTATATAGGTCATTACAGAGTATTGAATAGAGAGTTTCCGGTGCTATACAGTAGGTTCTTATTTGTTACCTATTTTATATATAGTAGTGTGTATATGTCAATCCCAGTCTCCCAATTTGTCCCTCCCCACCCTTTCCTCCTTGGTAACCATAAGTTTGTTTTCTACATCTGTGACTCAATTTCTGTTTTGTAAATAGGTTCTTTTTTTAGATTCCACATATAAGTGATATCATATGATATTTGTCTTTCCCTGTCTGACTTACTTAACTCAGTATGACAATCTCTAAGTCCATCCATGTTGCTGCAAATGATATTATTTCATTCTTTTTTTCTGGCTGAGTAATATTCCATCGTATATAGGTACCACATCTTCTTTATCCATTCCTCTGTCAATGGACATTTAGGTTGATTCCATGTCCTGGTTATTGTAAGTAGTGCTGCAATGAACATTGGGGTGCATGTATCCTTTCAAATTATGGTTTTCTCTGGATATATGCCCAGGAGTGGGATTGCTGCATAATATGGTAGCTCTATTTTTAGTGTTTTAAAGAACCTCCATAGTGGTTGTACCAATTTGCATTCTCACCAACAGTGTAGGAGGGTTCCCTTTTCTCCGCATGCTCTCCAGCATTTATTGTTTGTAGAGTTTTGATAATGGCCATTCTAACGGGTGTGAGGTGATACCTCATTGTAGTTTTGATTTGCATTTCTCTAATGATTAGTGATGTTGAGCATCTTTTCATGCGCTTTTTGGCCATCTGTATGTCTTTTTTGTCTATTTAGATCTTCCACCCATGTTTTGATTGGGTTGTTTGTTTTTTTGATATTGAGCTTCATGAGCTGTTTGTATATTTTGAAGATTAATCCCTAATGGGTCGCTTTGTTTGCAAATATTTTCTCCCATTCTGTGGGTTTCCTTTTCGTTTTGTTGATGGTTTCCTTTGCTGTGCAAAAGCTTTTAAGTTCCATTAGGTCCCATGTGTTTATTTTTGTTTTTATTTTCATTACTCTCAGAGGTGGATCAAAAAAGATCTTGCTGTGATTTATGTCAGAGGGTGTTCTGCCTATGTCTTACTCTAAGAGTTTTATAGTATCTGGCCTTATATTTATGTCTTTAATCCATTTTGAGTTTATTTTTGTGTATGGTGCTAGGGAGTGTTCTAATTTCATTCTTTTACACGTAGCTGTCCAGTTTTCCCAGCACCACTTATTAAAGAGACTGTCTTTTCTCCATTGTATAGTCTTGCCTCCTTTGTCATAGATTAGGTGACCATAGGTGTGTGGGTTTGTCTCTGGACTTTCTATCCTGTTCCATTGGTTATTTATTTATTTATTTTAATTTTAATTTTTAATAAATTTATTTATTTTTGGCTGCACTGGGTCTTCGTTGCTGAACGCGGGCTTTCTCTAGGTATGGTGAGTGGGGGCTACTTTTCATTGTGGTACATGGGCTTCTCACTGTGGTGGCTTCTCTTGTTGCAGCATACAGGCTCTAGGCACATGGGCCTCAGTAGTTGTGGCTCACAGGCTCTAGAGCACAGGCTCAGTAGTTGTGGCACATGGGCTTAGTTGCTCCACGGCATGTGAGATCTTCCTGGACCAGGGCTTGAACCCGTGTCTCCTGCATTGGCAGGTGGATTCTTACCCACTGCACCATCAGGGAAGCCTGGTTATTTATTTTTTAAGTAGTAGTTTGTAACTCTTAATCCCCTTCCCGTATATCACCCCTCCCCGTTCCCTCTCCTCACTGGTAACCACTAGTTTGTTCTCTATATCAGTGAGTCTGTTTCTGTTTTCTTATATTCATTCACTTGTTTTAATTTTTAGATTCCATGTATAAGTGACAACATACAGTATTTGTCTTTCTTTGGAAAAAGCAGACTATAAAACAAAGACCATGAAAAGGGACAAAGAAGGAGCTTACATAATGATAAAGGGACTGTTCCAACAAGAATATATAATTGTAAGTATATATGTAACCAACATAGGAGCATCTAAATACATAAAGCAAATATCAACAGACATAAAGGGAGAAATTGACAGACACAATAATAGTAGGGGACTATAACCCCACCTCCATTAATGGACAGATCATCTAGACAGAAAATCAATAAGGAAGCACTGGCCTTAAATGACACATTATACCAGTTAGACTATATATATATATATATATATATATTCCATCCAAACTAAGAAATGGAAAAGGAGAAGTTACAACTAATATCACATAAATACAAAGGGTCATAAGACATTCCTACAAACATTTATACACCAATAAAATGGACAACCTAGAAGAAATATTCCTACAAACATACAATCTCCCAACACTGAACCAGAAAGAAATAGAAAATATGAATACCAATTACCATTAATGACGTTGAATCAATAATTAAAAAAAAGTCTCCCAACAAATGAAAGTTCAGGACCAGATGCCTTCACAGGTGAATTCTACCAAACATTTAAAGAACAGTTAATACCTATCCTTCTCAAACTATTCCAAAAATTTGCAGAGTACGGAATGCTCCTGAACTCATTCTATGAGGCCAGCATTACCCTGATACAAAACCAGACAAAGATATCACAAAAAAAGAAAATTATAGGCCAATATCACTGATGAACATAGATGCAAAGACCTCAACAATCTATTAGCAAACCAAAGTCAACAATACATGAAAAGGGTCATACATCATAATCAAGTGGGATTTATCCCAGGTATAGGAGGATGGTTCAATATCAATCAATGTGATACACACATTAATAAATTGAAGAGTAAAAATCGTATGACCTTCTGAATAGATACAGAAGAAGCTTTTGACAAAGTTCAACATCCATTTATGATAAAAGCTTCAACAAAGCTGGTAGAAAGGGAACATACCTCAACATAATAAAAGTGATATATGATAAGGCCACAAATAATGTCATAGTCAGTGGGGAAAAGCTGAAAGCATTTCCTCTAAGATCAGGAACAAGACAAGGATGCACATTCTTGCCCCCTTTATTCACCATGATTTTGGATTTCCTAGCCACAGCAATCAGACAAGAAAAAGAAATAAAAGGAATCCAAACTGGAAAGGAAGAAGGAAAGCTTCAATATTTTCAGATAAATGAATTCAGTAAAGTTGCAGGATATGAAGCTAATATACAGAAATCTGTTGCATTTCTATACATTAATGAAGAGCTATCAGAAAGAGAAATCAAGAAGACAATCCCATTTACAATTGCAGCAAAAAGAATAAAATAAATAGAATTTTTCACAGAACTGGAACAAATAGTTCTAAAATTTGTGTGGGAACACAAAAAACCTCAAATATCCAAGCAATCTTGAGAAAGAACAAAACTGAAACTATCAAACTCCCTGACTTCAAACTATTCTACAAAGTTACAATAATCAAAATAGTGCAGTATGGTGCAAAAATAGACACATAGATCAATGGAACAGAATCAAGAGCCCAGAAATAAACCCATGTTTATATGGTCAATTAATCCATGACAAAGGAGGAAAGATATACATAATGGGGAAAAGACAGCCTCTTAAATAAATGATAATGGGAAAACTGGACTTTTACATGCAAAAGAATAAAAATGGACTACTTTCCCATATCATATACAAAAATAAAATCAAAATTGATTAAAGAATTAAATGTAAGACCAGAAGCTATAAAAGTCCTAGAAGAAAACATAGGCAGTATGCTCTTTGACATCAGTTTTAGTAATCTTTTTTTTTGTATATGTCTTCTCAGGCAAGGGTAACAAAAGCAGAAATAAACAAATGGGACTACATCAAAATAAAAAGTTACACACAGTGAAGGAAACTATCAGCAAAATGAAAATGTCACCTACTGAATAGGAGAAGATATTTGGAAATGGTGTATCTGATGATGGGTTAAAATCCATAATATTAAAAAAAAAAAACTCCTACAACTCAATATCAAAAAAATGAACAACCCAATTAAAAAATGGGTAGACATAGAGAACAAACATATGGACACCAAGGGGGGAAGAGGGGGGGAAGAACTGGGAGATTGGGATTGACATATATACACTATTGATACTATGTATAAAATAGATGAATAATGAGAACTTACTATATAGCTCAGGGAACTCTACTCAATGCTCTGTGGTGACCTAAATGGGACAGAAATAAAAAAAAAAAGAGGGGATATATGTATACATATAGCTGATTCTCTTTGCTGTACAGTAGAAACTAACACAACATTGTAAAGCAACTGTACTCCAATAAAAATTAATTAAAAATAAAATAAAATACTCTATGCAAGAAAAAAAATGGGCAGAGAACCTGAATAGACTTTTTTCCAAAGAAGACATACCAATGGCCAACAGATACATGAATAGATGCTCAACATCCTTATGAATAATCAGGGAAATGCCAATCAAAACCACAAAGAGATATTGTCTTACACTATTCAGAATGGCTATTATCAAAAGACAACAAATAATGAGTGTTGGTGAGGAAGCGGAGAAAAGGAAACCCTTGTGCACTGTTGGTGGGAATGTAAATTGGTTCAGCGATTATGGAAAACAGTACGGAGATTCCTTGAAAAATTAAAAGAGAGAACTACCATATGATCCAGTAATCCATGCTTGGGTATTTATCTGAACAAAATGAAATCACTATCTCAAAAAGATATATGCACTAGTATGTTCATTGCAGCATTATTTACAATAGCCATGGTATGGAAGCAAACTCAGTGCCCAGAAATAGATAAATGGATAAAGATCATATGATATGTTTATATAACAGAATATTACTCAGCCATAAAAAAGAAAGACATCTTGTCATTTGTGACAACATGGATGAACCCAGAGGGTATTATGCTCAGTGAAATAAGTTAGACAAAGACAAATAAGTATGATTTCACTTATATGTTGGAGGTTAAAAAACCAAACAAATGAACAAACATAACAAAGCAGAAACATTTACAGATACAGGAGCAAACAGGTGGTTGCCAGAGGGGAGCAGAGTATGGGAAGGAGAGAAACAGGTGAGGGAGATTAAGAGGTACAAGCTTTCAGTTACAGAATAAACCAGTTATGGGTATGAAATGTACAGTGTGGGGAATATAGCCAATAATTATGTAATAGCTTTGTATGGTGACAGATGGTCACTTGACTTATCATGGTGATCATTTTGAAATAAATGTATAGAAACACCAAAACATTATGTGTTGTACCAGGAACTAATAAAGTGTTATAGGTAAATTATACTTCAAAAACAAGCAAACAAACAAACAAACTCCAGATAAAGAGATTAGATCTGTGTTTACCAGAGGCGGGGGATGTGGGGAGTGGAGATTGGATGAGGGTAGTCAAAATGTCAAACTTCCAGTTATAAGGTAAAAAGTAATAGTGATGTAATGTACAGCATGATAAATATAATTAACACTGCTGTGTGTTATAAATGAAAGCTGTTGAGAGTAAATCCTAAGGTTCTCATCAGCACGAAATATTTTTTTTCTATTTCTTTAATGTAGTTTCTATATGCAATGATGGGTGTTTTCTAAATTATTGTGGTTATTATTCATGATATATGTAAGACAAATCATTATGCTGTATACCTTAAACTTGTACAGTGCTGTATGTCAGTTATATCTCAATAAAACTGGACTACATCAAACTAAAGAGTATTTGCATGGCAAAAAAAAAAAACTATCAAGGAAACAAAAAGGCCACCTACTAAATAGGAGAAGATATTTGCAAACGATACATCTGACAAGGGGTTAATATCCAAAATGTACAAAGAACTCCTACAGTCAATATCAAAAAAATAAACTCGATTAAAAAATGGGCAGAGAACCTGAATAGATTTTTTTTACAAAGAAGACATACAGATGGCTAACAGACACATAAAAAGATGCCCTACATCATTAATCATCAGGGAAATACAAATCATAACCACAATGAGATATCACCTCACACCTGTCAGAATGGCTATTATCAAAGAGACAAGAAATAACAAGTGTTGGGAATTCCCTGGTGGTCCAGTGGTTAGGACTCCGTGCTTTTACTGTCAATGGCCCGGGTTCAATTCCTGGTTGGGGAATTAAGATCCTGCAAACCTAGCAGTGTGGCAAAAGAAACCAACCAACCAAACGAACAAAAACAAGTGTTGGTGGGGGTACAGAGAAAAGGGAACCCTCATGCAGGTTTGGTGGGAATGTAAATTGGTGCAGCCACCATGGAAAACATTATGGAGGTTCCTCACAAATTTAAAAATAGAACTACCATATGATCCAGCAATTCCACTTCTGGGTATTCTTCTGAAGAAAACAAAAACACTAATTCCAATAGATATATGCATTCCTGTGTTCATTGCAGCATTATTCACAATAGCCAAGAGGTAGAAGCAATCTAAGTGTCCATTGATTCATGAATGGATAAAGAAGGTATGATATGTTACTCAGCCATAAAAAGAATGAAATCTTGCCATTTGTCAAAGAGAGAAAGTCAGACAGAGAAAGACAAATACAGTATGTTTTCTTTTATATGTGGAATCTAAAACAAAACAAAACAAATTAATAAACATAACAAAACAGAAACAGAGTCATAGATGCAGAGATCAAACCGGTGGTTGCCAGAGGGGAAGGTGTGTGTGGGGGATGAGTGAAATAGGTAAGGGAGATTAAAAGGCACAAACTTACAGTTACAAAATAAATGAGTCATGGGGCTGAAATGTACAGCATCAGGAATATAGTCAATAATAATGTGATATTTTTGTATGGTGACAGATGGTAACTTATCGTGGTGATCATTTTGCATAGAAATATCGAATCACTATTTTGTGCACATGCAACTAACAATGTTTTAGGTCAATTATACGTGCAAAAAAAAGGAAAAATGTTTGCTACCTTTTAAGATCTGGTCCTTGGCCTCTGCCTTGACTTAGAATGACACCTCTGCATTAATTACACAGACTCTCTTCTCTGCTCAGTCCCTGAGGCTTCTCAAGGGAACCAGCTGGCAAACAGGTTTAATTGAAGTTCCTGAAAAGTCAGGGAGTTGAGAACTCTTTATTTGAATGCAGTAGCTGTATCAATTTAAGACACAATTAGTGACCAAATATAGAGTTTCATACAAGTGGTCCTTACCAATTTGCAGATTGCTTTTATTAAACTTACTCTTAGTGAAATCATTCAGGGCTAAGATCTAAGACATTCAACACTAGCATGAAAAATGGCAAAATATGGTGATATATTAAAATTAATTAGATATACACAATGATGAGAATGTAAATGAGCATAAAACTTCAAGGGAATAATTTAAATTATAATGGCTTTTCACCAAGTGATGAGATTCATGATTTAAAGAAATCACTCTAAACATTTCTTTCAACAGTCAATAATTGACCATTCACTATGGGTCATGCACTATGCTATGTGCTAAAGATTCTGATGTGAACAAGATAGAAAGCCCCTGCCTTCAGGAGGCGTATAGTCTAGTGGAGAAAACCAGGCAATAAATGTAGCTCTGTGAAGGGTACAATATGCTAAGATCATTGAAAGGATGAAAGGTTTCCCCTGAGAAGAGACTTTGCAAGAGCCATGTTAGATGAATGGTAGGAATATTGAATGTGTTGAGGATTTAATGGGAGGTGAGAACCATAGACAACTCTTTTAAGAGGCTTGAGGAAGTCCAGAGGAGAGAGGAAAGGGAATCTATAGAGGAGAATTGTAGAAGGGAGGATTTTTAAAGATTAAGTAGACCTGAGTGCATTTAAGTGTAGATGCAAAGGAAGTCAGAGACAGAGAGAGACAGAGACAGAGACAGAGAGATGCACAGAGACCAAGAGACAGAGACAGAGAGATTAATTGTGGGTCCTAAGAGGGTGAGAATAATTTTACAGGTGAACGACAGGGCATCCAGTTCATAGGTGGGAAGATTTGTTAGTCAGAATGTTGTGGTTGAACCCACCCCAGTTGCCCAATCTCTTTCCTCTTCTCTCAGTCATGAGGGGTTGTGGCTCTTTCTGCAGTTGCTACTTCCATGATACCTTAGAATTCCTTTTTGTCATTTCCAATTACCTAGTAAACAGTTTTTATAGTAAATTTTCTCTTTTACAAATAACTGGTATGGTTTGTGTCTCCTGACTGGACCCTGTCTGATACCTACCAGTCTTTTTAGGGGGAACTTTAGGCTTATTTCTGGCTGGAATTGAGGATCCCCTGTGTCTGGGACAGACTGCCCTTCAAGCCTTCCACCCCAGGGTCACCTTGTTTCCTGCCATACAAATCCCTGGTCAAGTGTGCTAACCAAGACTCTCAGCTTCTGTGACCCTCTCCCCTCTTTTCCACTGGGCACAGGGGACCTTCAGGGCCTCCACCATGTCAAGTGCAATCTGCAAGGGACCAGGGGACATTCTCTGCCATTTCCTGCCTGGAACCCCTGCTGCTGTCTGTCCCATGTCTTGTGCTGTGTGTGACATCAGTGGGATTCTCAATTTCTAATGTCAGTCAAGAAAGAGCACATCAGTTCACCCATTTACAGATACACCCAAACTCCAGGGGGATCCTCTCATATTTTTCTTCCTTTCCTTCATTTTCCTCTCATTAACTGGGGACCCTCAACCACTATACCCTCTCTAACTTGTTTCATCTTCCACCAACTCTTGTCTCTCATTTCCAGGCCTCTTTATCTTGAAAAATCAATTCTCCCTGTTCATACATGCCCTCCAGTGATTTGTCTCACTTGGCCCACTGTCCACTGTACTTAGCACCTTGGGACCTACCCCCAGCCCCTTTTAAAAAAAAGTTGTTTGTAGGTGATTTCTAGAAACATTTAATGTCTCAAATTACCAGTTGGCTACAAATGAATATGCCATGTATTAATCTGCTTTTATTATTATTACTATTAATCTTTTTTCTTTTTTGGCCGCGCGGCATTCGGGATCTTTGTTCCCCACCAGGGATCAAACCCTCACCCCCTGTGTGGCATCCTAAACACTGGACCGCCAGAGAATTCCTGAATCTGCTTTTATTATATTATGCTGTTGGGGAAGCTAGTAAAGTAGTCTTGTTCAGGCTTCAGAGGCGGCACTAGGCCTCTCTCTGACCAGACAATGACGCTAAAGTTGGCTGCATGACAAACTGCTGAGCTACACCCAGGCCAGCAGGGCACCAGCACACATCATAAACCACTAAATAAGACAGAGAGTAAGTCATGGGACTTCTTGCTCCTTGAGGGTCTGGTCAGCCCTCGGGGATCAAGAACATTCCAAGACTTACGGGTTAAGATCAAGGCATTTATGACAATAACCAGAGCTGCAAACTTGAACATAGGCTGATTGTTATCAGCCTGCGGCCTGGTGCTAAAAGCTGGGCTCCTTCGTGTGGCAAACTGAAGTCTCACCCGTGGGGTGGACACACCGCCCCGGACCTTCCCAACTGGGACTCCAGATTGCTGTTCAAGGGACTTCCCAGCGCTGCTTGGATCTGGATGTAGGTGCTTCCACAATTCAGTGATGTATAAACCTCTGTCTTTACTATTCTTTCTTAGTTATACTATTCTTTTCTTAATTAGTATACTGTAATCTTTGTTAATTCAATAAACTCTCTCTAAATTCTTGTTTAACTGAGTGTAGAGTGGTTATTTTGCCAGCGAATCCTACGAACCTTGAAACCGAAAGTAAGGCTTTCGGCAAAACGTGTGCTTCTAAGGGTGGTGAGCAATATAAGAAGTAGAAGGCAGGACGACGTAAGCTCAAGAACCCAGGCAATCTGTCTTGAGGCCTGGCATTTTGGATTCCCCCAGCCTGTTTTGTGGATTTCATCTCACTGTGACAGAGCACCCAAGGAGATTGCAGTCAGCTCGCTTAAGCATTCTAGCCAAAGCCTGTTCCATTCCACTCAAAAAAGTAAACAGCTCAGCCTCTTTCCCACAGTACCCCTTCTGGCCCAGATGCTAATTGCATTTAACTAATCCACAAGTGAAAAGCCCATACAGAATTCCATTTTAGTTAGCATATGACACTCTGTGCAAATTTGCTCTCAGAGGAGCCTCATTGCAACTGCGTGGAGATGCTAATGACAGGACCCCTTGATGTTTTCCAATTGCTTTTAGATGTAAAAGCATTTGGGCAGAACACCATGAGCATCTTGCCCAACTGTATTACTGGGGAACACCTGATTGGCCAGAAGTTGATCCTTTTGTAATTTTCCTCTGTTTCTTTGCATTTATTCTTAAACCTCAGATGTGTCACTTATCAGAAGCTGTAAAAGGTGGCAGTGTCTAGGATGAAATGAAGAATTAGACTATGGACTATTTTCTTTCCTCTGTGCCATGAAATTTCAATGCTAAAAAGGGACTTTATTTATTTATTTTTACTGAAGTATCGTTGATTTACAATATTGTGTTAGTGTCAGGTATAGTCTCAGGTTAGTATCAGCATAGTGATTCAGTTATTTTTGCTGATTATATTCCATTATAGATTATTACAAGATATTGAATATAATTCCCTGTGCTATACAATAAATCCTTGTTGTTTATTTATTTTATGCATAGTAGTCTTTATCTGTTAATCCCATAGTCCTAGTTTGTCCCTCCCTCCTCCATCTCCCCTTTGGTAACCGTAAGTTTGTTTTCTATATCTATGAGTTTTGTATATAGATATGTTTGTTTTTTTTTTTTTTAGATTCCACATATAAGTGATATCATATAGTGTCTGTCTTTCTCTGACTTATTTCATTAAGAATAACATTCTCTAGGTCCATCCATGTTGCTGTAAATGGCAATATTTCATTCTTTTTTATGGCTGAGCAATATTCCAATATATCTGTATATATCTGTATATATACATACATATATATGGGTATTTCCATGTGTTAAAAAAATGCATAATGTAAGAGTTGCAAGGTAAGTTTTATTTGGGGCAAAATGAGGACTGCAGCCCAGGAGACAGTGTTTCAGATAGCTCTGAGAAACTGCTCTGAAGAGGTGAGGGGGGAGCTAGGATATATAGGAGTTTTGTAACAAAGGGCAGGTAGTCAGGAACATCAAAAGATTATTAATTAAAGAAAACCAGATATCTCAAGTTAAGGAAGTTAATGCTTTTCTATGTATGGGAAGATGCAGGATTCTGGGCTCACTGAAATCATTCCTTTGATATGCACCTCAGCTACCTGGGACCAGTATCCTGTATTTTCACATCCTGAGTTTCCTCAGGCCTCACAATGGGAAGTGGCTGCAGTCTGATGGCTGCTAGATGTCAGGTATTCTTTTCTTTCCTGAGTTTCCTCAGGGCTCACCAGCTCATGTTGGAGGGCTGCAATTGCTGATGACTGTGACATCCTTGTTTACTGATATGGCAGGAAATATTCTATTTCTCATGTCTTGGCTATTGTAAATAGCACTGCTATGAACATTGGGGTGCATGTATCTTGAAAAGGAACTTTAAAATTATTTTGTCCAGCTGGTTCATTTTATAGCTGGGAAAACTATGGTCCACATTCTTTTAGTTGAACTGGGGTTAGAGTCTCCACTGAGGGCCTACCTAGTGCTTCTTAATGCTGGACACACCTTAGAATCACCTGGGAGCTTTAAAAAGGTACCAATGCCAGGCCCCACTCAGACCAATGAAATCAAGTTTATGGTGGGGCCCCAGCATTGCTGTTTTTTTCAGAGCTATTTTTTCCCTGTTATGGACTGAATTGTGTCCCTTCAAAATCCGTATGTTGAAATTCTAACCCCTGTACCTCAGAATGTGACTGTATTTGGAGTGAAGGCCTTTAAAGAAGTAATTAAGTGAAAATGAGGTCTTATGGATGGACCCTAATCCAATAAGACTAGGGTTCCTATAAGATGAGTTTAAGACATGGACAACCACATAAGGTAGGCCATGTGAAGACACCAGAAGAAGAAGGCCATCTATAAGCCAAGGAGACAGGCCTCAGAAAAAACCAACCCTTCATCTCACACTTTTAGCCTCCAGAATTGTGATAAAATAACCTTCTGTTGTATAAGCCACCAGAAGTCTGTGGTGCTTTGTTATGTGGCCTGAGCTAATGCACTCCCCAAATAATTGTAATGTGTAGTCACAGCGGCCTTGTTCAGGCTTCAGTGGCACCAGGGGCCTAGTACAGAGCCTGGAACTCAACAGGAGCTGCTCAATTGATTTTTTGAAAGAAGGATTGAGTTTTCTAATTCTTTCCAGTGCTCTTGCCACAACACCAGGCCCACAAACATCCAAATCCACCAGAAATTTTATGAATGATAATCTTTTCCCAGGATTATATTCTGAATTGTCTGCTCAAGCCAAGGTGGTTTCCTCACTAACTCTGTATGTTTTCTTGCCTCTGGCCATCTTCTCTTTGTCCTGCCTGGCTTGCTCTTGCTTTTCTCACCTGTTTCACATGCTACCTGTCCTTTAAGCTTCCCTCTCTACCCTAGTTGAAGCTGTGCCTTCCTCCTCTGGCTCCTATAACCATTATCAAGTGTGAAATCAACTTTGCATTTACATATGCACTGCCCTTGATAGTTATTCTGTTGTTCTCTTGAAATGTCATCACCCTCATTGGGGTAAGCTTGCCTCACATGTCTTTGTTGTTACAACCTCAATTTCAATTGGCTGGTAAGTGTCTTCATCTGCACTTCAGAAGCAACAAGTTTTCATTTCAATTCACCATCTCAACCCCAAACTTCTCCATCTTCCCATATTTCCTGTTTCTGATTAAAGCATCTCCATTTTCTAGCAGAGGACATTCAAACTTCTTTGACTGAGACCCCTATAATAAGAAACACATTTTATATCATGACTCATAAAAGTTGTGAGAAATATTACTTGCTCATGATATACTCTAATCCATTCTATTATGTTACATTCTTTTTTCTTTACTTGAATAGCTGCCATAGAAGAAGCTTTTTGGAGTCAAATTGATCATTCATTCATTTGTACAACTAATGTTTATTGAATGCCTGTATATGTCTGGTATTGTAGATGCTGGTGAGATTAGGGAAAAAACAGACACAATTCCTTGGGTTTACTTTATCAAAGAGACAGGTCTTGAACTTGTAGTTTCAAGATGACTTGGTCCAATACAGCAAGCCAGGGGAAAGGAGAGAGTCACCTAGAAATCACATCAAAACGGCAGGCTTACACTGAAAGAACCCTAAAGGCTCTTGGTGAGATGCTAGAATGGAAATAGCCACAGCGATGGTCTGGAGTTAGTTAGATCAGGTTTTTTTCTTGGCTTTGTCTCTAACCAGGCACCTGACTTTGGGTTATGTTGCAATGTAAATAGAAGTGAGAGTTTTCTTTCTTCTTCTCCTTGAGAACAAGGAAAACAAAGGGAACAGCAAACAGGCTAGAGAAGAAACATAACCTGGCCTGAAAGAGTTAATCACTCCTTGTTTTACTTTAACTGTCACTAATTTGTAGTAACTAGATTTGTACTTTACAAAGCTAACCTCACTCCCTGACACTATGTGATTTACATTCAGCACCTATCACCCCTAACTCTGTGTGAGTTACATCCCGTGCCTCTCACTTCCTAATCCTATTTCGTCCCAGCGCTTACATTCTATACGCCCCTCGTAACAAATCACCCCTGTGGTTTTTGCATTTCAGAAACAAGGTCACCAGCCGATAAACCAGAGGCAAACGGACACAATTACCAGACTGCTGGACCCCGATTACCGGGCGGCCTGGCGCCAGCTGTGACTGTTTTGAAATAATGCAAAGGAAAGGAAGAATGCAAGACCTTTACTACTTTGACCCTTATCTCATACCCCGGACTGCGAGCCCCACATATAAAATCTTCCCTGATTCCCAAGCGGGGTGTGGGGGGGGGGGGCACAGTTCTTGAGGCACTAGCCTGCTGTGTCTTCCCTTCTGCCAGGCAGAAAAATAAAGCCATCTCTCTTTTCCTCCAAAATCCCTGTCTCCATATTTTTGTTCGACATTGGTGCACAGGGAAGCCGATATTTCAGCAACAATTAGTCATATCCCTTGGTGGGGTGTCTATTCCCTCACCTGTGAAAAGATAGGGCTGGACTTGATGAGTTCCTGTCCAGTTCACACATGCCGCGCCTAGGGATCAGGAGTGCCCTCAGCTCCTCTCTCATCTTTCTTGGCCAGCACCTGGCACAGAGCTTCTCTTTCAGGAAATGCTCAATAAATATGGAATGAATTTGTCCATGGACCATCAGACCTGAAAGGGACATAGGGTCAGAGGTTGGCAAGCAGTGAAAACTCAAAAAATAGCTGATCAACTGCCTGAATGAATGAATGAAAGGAACTTATAGATCAATTTGTTCAAACAATTCATTTTATAGATGAGGAAACCAAGATATAAAACATCATTCAGAGGAGGAGCTGTGGCTCATCTTCCAATCTGAGTGAATAAAGGGAGTCCATTAACATCCCTAACTGAGTAAAAAATGCAAACACTACAAGGCATAAGAGCAGTTAACACACGTCTTTTCACTGAAAAGCTGCTGCTTTTTTTTTTTTTTTAAGTACAGCAATTTATTAAACAAATACCTTTTATTTTTCTGATTTTTGTCCTGGAACAGGAAGAAATACCAAAAACACTTTAATGCTGAGGACTAAAACTCCAAATTGCAAGGTACGAGATGGTTGGTGAGAAGTAAACAAAAGTAATTGTATACCATCATACAAACAGCAAGTCACATACAGAATAAAAATTTTTCCTGTATCTACTAATGTAAATCATGATGCTAATAATTATCAAATTACTACTAAGTATTTGCTAAGGATATATTATATATATAGGACTATATTCTAGGCTATATTCTAGTTCCTGATTGGGTTCACACTAAATTAAAAACCTAGGTCTACCATATGTTCTTTTCTTCCTTTTTAAAACTGTGTTAAACATAATATAAAATTTACCATTTTTAAGTGTACAGTTCAGTGGTATTAAATGCTTTCACATTGTTGTGTAGCCATCACCACCATCCATCCCCATAACACCATGTGTTCTTTTTTTTTTTTTAACATTTTTATTGGAGTATAATTGCTTTACAATGTTGTGTTAGTTTCTGCTGAATCTTGAATGCACATGCTTGAGGAAGAATGTCCCTATGAGCCAGGTTTGAGAGCAGAAAGGTTGCTGAAATAGGTGACAGAAGACATGCTTCTGCTTACTGCTTTATGACCTTGTGTTCTCCTTCACACGTATTTCTCCTTCTTAAAATAAAAACACAACAAAACAACAGAAAAGTAGATAGGATAATTTAACAATAGCATAGCCTAATAGTCCAGAATTTAAAAATATTAAATCCAATTTGCTTTTTATAGAAGATAGAGTATTATAGATAAAGGTGAGCTTCTTTTCACCCTCAGGCAGACCCATTCCTTCTCTTTCTACAGGCAGTTATCATCTTGAATTTGATGTTCTTCCAGTCCTTTTTTCTCCTCTTATTTTTGAGCACCACTTTGTATTTTGTCTTTCTGCTTTTTCATATAAACAATGCTTTATTGAGGTATAATTTATACACAGTAAAAGATGAAAGCTTAAGTGTTCTTAAGAAGCAACCCTGAGATCAAGACAGAACATTTTTCTCACCCCAGAAAGTCCTTTCTAGGCAGTATCATTTCCTCTAAGCGTTAACCTGACTTTTATCATCATAGATTAGTTTTGTCTGTGTTTGAACTTGGTGTAAATGCAAAACATGTACTATTTTGTATCTGGCTTCTTTTGTTCAAAGTAAAGATTTTGAGATTCATCCATATTGATACTTCTCTCAGTGATTTATTATTTTTATTGCTAAATACTATTCTACTGTATGAATACAAGGCAATTAATTTGTTTATCCCATAACTATGTATTTTTATATATTTAAAATATTACATCTAACATTTCTATGTTTTTACGGTGGAAGGGGAGAGTATGTGTGTGTGCTTTCCTCTAACTGTTTTTTGCCAACTTGGTAAACCTATTTATTTATTTATTGGAGTATAAATGCTTTACAATGTTGTGTTAGTTTCTGTTGTACAATGAAGTGAATCAGCTATATGTATACATATATCCCCTCCCTCTTGGACCTCCCTCCTACACCCTCCATCCCAGCCATCTAGGTCATCGCAGAGCACCGAGCTGAACTTCCTGTGCTTTTTTTTTTTTTTTTTTCCTATACAAAAAGGAGCTTTAATGTTTATAGTAAGAACATTACATAAAAAAGGAAAAGTACAAGGTTAAAAATGTATCACCATACATTAATGCTAGATTATTAATTTTTTATTTATCCATTTAATTAATGCTTACTAATAGCCATGAAAAGACAGTATGCTGGTAACTATGAAATACTGAGAGAAGAGTAAAATTAAATTATATAAGGGTGGCTGTCATTTACTAATGGAATTTATATATCAGGCACAGTGATAAGTGCTTTAAACTAGTTATCTCACATAATCCTCTCAACAGCCCAGTAAGGTTGGCTGTCAGTGTATCTATCACAGTGGACATGAATTTTGGAAGAGAAATTTCTAGATTTCCAACTCTGTCATTCGTGCAAGTTAATAGGTATCTAAATGTGCACATGTTAATAAACATATGCAAGCCTCATGAGTAAATGTGGGAAAATGACAAATCCCATCTTGTACACATGAGACAATAGATGTAAGGAGATTTGTGTACTTATTATTATTATTATTTTTTTAAGGGTTAACTTTTTTTTTTTAACATCTTTATTGAAGTATAACTGCCTTACAATGGTGTGTTAGCTTCTGCTTTATAACAAAGTGAATCAGTTATACATATACAATATGTTCCCATATCTCTTCCCTCTTGCATCTCCCTCCCTCCCACCCTCCCTATCCCACCCCTCTAGGTGGTCACAAAGCACAGAGCTGATCTCCCTGTGCTATGCGGCTGCTTCCCACTAGCTATCTATTTTACATTTGGTAGTGTATATATGTCCATGACACTCTCTCACCCTGTCACATCTCACCCCACCCTCTCCCCATATCCTCAAGTCCATTCTCTAGTAGGTCTGTGTCTTTATTCCCGTCTTGCCACTAGGTTTTTCATGGTCTTTTTTTTTTTCCTTTGATTCCGTATATATGTGTTAGCATACTGTATTTGTTTTTCTCTTTCTGACTTACTTCAATCTGTATGACAGACTCTAACTCCATCCACCTCATTACAAATACCTCCATTTCATTTCTTTTTATGGCTGAGTAATATTCCATTGTATATACGTGCCACATCTTCTTTATCCATTCATCTGTCGATGGACATTTAGGTTGCTTCCATCTCCTGGCTATTGTAAATAGAGCTGCAATGAACATTTTGGTACATGACTCTTTTTGAACTATGGTTTTCTCAGGGTATATGCCCAGTAGTGGGATTGCTGGGTCGTATGGTAGTTCTATTTGTAGTTTTTTAAGGAACCTCCATACTGTTCCCCATAGTGGCTGTATCAAGTTACATTCCCACCAACAGTGCAAGAGTGTTCCCTTCCTCCACACCCTCTCCAGCATTTATTGTTTCTAGATTTTTTGATGATGGCCATTCTGACCGATGTGAGATGATACCTCATTGTAGTTTTGATTTGCATTTCTCTAATGATTAATGATGTTGAGCATACTTTCATGTGTCTGTTGGCAATCTGTATATCTTCTTTGGAGAAATGTCTATTTAGGTCTTCTGTCCATTTTTGGATTGGGTTGTTTGTTTTTTTTTTATTGAGCT
Source organism: Balaenoptera musculus (assembly GCF_009873245.2). Lineage (NCBI taxonomy): Eukaryota > Metazoa > Chordata > Mammalia > Artiodactyla > Balaenopteridae > Balaenoptera > Balaenoptera musculus. The sequence continues at coordinate 26,994,688 of NC_045804.1, forward strand.
GCATGAGCTGCTTGTAAATCTTGGAGATTAATCCTTTGTCAGTTGCTTCATTTGCAAATATTTTCTCCCATTCTGATGGTTGTCTTTTGGACTTGTTTATGGTTTCCTTTGCTGTGCAAAAGCTTTTAAGTTTCATTAGGTCCCATTTGTTTAAGAATCTTGCACTGATGTATGTCATAGAGTGTTCTGCCTATGTTTTCCTCTAAGAGTTTGATAGTGTCTGGCCTTACACTTAGGTCTCTAATCCATTTTGAGTTTATTTTTGTGTATGGTATTAGGGAGTGTTCTAATTTCATACTTTTACATGTATCTGCCCAATTTTCCCAGCACCACTTATTGAAGAGGCTGTCTTTTCTCCACTGTATATGCTTGCCTCCTTTATCAAAGATAAGGTGACCATATGTGCGTGGGTTTACCTCTGGGCTTTCTATCCTGTTCCTTTGATCTATATTTCTGTTTTTGTGCCAGTACCAAACTGTCTTGATTACTGTAGCTTTGTAATATAGTCTGAAGTCAGGGAGCTTGATTAACCCAGCTCCATTCTTCGTTCTCAAGATTGCTTTGGCTATTCGGGGTCTTTTGTGTTTCCATACAAATTGTGAAATTTTTTGTTCTAGTTCTGTGAAAAATGCCAGTGGTAGTTTGATAGGGATTGCATTGAATCTGTAGATTGCTTTGGGTAGTAGAGTCATTTTCACAATGTTGATTCTTCCAATCCAGGAACATGGTGTATCTCTCCATCTATTTGTATCATCTTAATTTCTTTCATCAGTGTCTTATAATTTTCTGCATACAGGTCTTTTGTCTCCTTAGGTAGGTTTATTCCTAGATATTTTATTCTTTTTGTTGCAATGGTAAACGGGAGTGTTTTCTTAACTTCACTTTCAGATTTTGCGTCATTAGTGCATAGAAATGCAAGAGATTTCTGTGCACTAATTTGGTATCCTGCTACTTTACCAAATTCATTGATTAGCTCTAGGAGTTTTCTGGTAGCATCTTTAGGATTCTCTATGGAGAGTATCATGTCATCTGCAAACAGTGACAGATTTACTTCTTCTTTTCCGATTTGGATTCCTTTTATTTCTTTTTCTTCTCTGATTGCTGTGGCTAACACTTCCAAAACTATGTTGAATAATAGTGGTGAGTGTGGGCAACCTTGTCTTGTTCCTGATCTTAGTGGAAATGGTTTCAGTTTTTCACCATTGAGGACAATGTTGGCTGTGGGTTTGTCATATATGGCCTTTATTATGTTGAGGAAAGTTCCCTCTATGCCTACTTTCTACAGGGCTTTTATCATAAATGGGTGTTGAATTGTGTCAAAAGATTTCTCGGCATCTATTGAGATGATCATATGGTTTTTCTCCTTCAATTTGTTAATATGGTGTATCACATTGATTGATTTGCGTATATTGAAGAATCCTTGCATTCTTGGGATAAACCCCACTTGATCATGGTGTATGATCCTTTTAATGTGCTGTTGGATTCTGTTTCCAATATTTTGTTGAGGATTTTTTCATCTATGTTCATCAGTGATATTGGCCTGTAGTTTTCTTTCTTTGTGACATCTTTGTCTGGTTTTGGTATCAGGGTGATGGTGGCCTCATAGAATGAGTTGGGGAGTGTTCCTCCCTCTGCAATATTTTGGAAGAGTTTGAGAAGGATAGGTGTTAGCTCTTCTCTAAATGTTTGATAGAATTCACCTGTGAAGCCATCTGGTCCTGGGCTTTTGTTTGTTGGAAGGTTTTTAATCACAGTTTCAATTTGAGTGCTTGTGATTGGTCTGTTCATATTTTCTATTTCTTCCTGGTTCAGTCTCGGCAGGTTGTGCATTTCTAAGAATCTGTCCATTTCTTCCAGGTTGTCCATTTTATTGGCATAGAGTTGCTTGTAGTAATCTCTCATGATCTTTTGTATTTCTGCAGTGTCAGTGGTTACTTCTCCTTTTTCATCTCTAATTCTATTGATTTGAGTCTTCTCCCTTTTTCTCTTGATGAGTCTGGCTAATGGTTTATCAATTTTGTTTATATTCTCAAAGAACCAGCCTTTAGTTTTATTGATTTTTGCTATTGTTTCCTTCATTTCTTTTTCATTTATTTCTGACCTGATCTTTATGATTTCTTTCCTTCTGCTAGCTTTGGGGTTTTTTTGTTCTTCTTTCTTCAATTGCTTTAGGTGCAAGGTTAGGTTGTTTCTTCGAGATGTTTCCTGTTTCTTGAGGTAGGCTTGTATTGCTATAAACTTCCCTCTTAGCACTGCTTTGGCTGCGTCCCATAGGTTTTGGGTCGTCGTATCTCCATTGTCATTTGCTTCTAAGTATTTTTGGATTTCCCCTTTGATTTCTTCAGTGATCACTTCGTTATTAAGTAGTGTATTGTGTAGCCTCCATGTGTTTGTATTTTTTACACATCTTTTCCTGTACTTGATATCTAGTCTCATAGCATTGTGGTCAGAAAAGATACTTGATACGATTTCAATTTTCTTAAATTTACCAAGGCTTGATTTGTGACCCAAGATATGATCTATCCTGGAGAATGTTCCATGAGCACTTGAGAAAAATGTGTATTCTGTTGTTTTTGGGTGGAATGTCTTATAAATATCAATTAAGTCCATCTTGTTTAATGTATCATTTAAAGCTTGTGTTTCCTTATTTATTTTCATTTTGGATGATCTGTCCATTGGTGAAAGTGGGGTGTTAAAGTTCCCTACTATGATTGTGTTGCTGTCGATTTCCCCTTTTATGGCTGTTAGTATTTGCCTTATTTATTGAGGTGCTCCTATGTTGGGTGCATAAATATTTACAATTGTTATACCTTCCTCTTGGATCGATCTCTTGATCATTATATAGTGTCCTTCTTTGTCTCTTGTAATAGTCTTTATTTTAAAGTCTATTTTGTCTGATATGAGAATTGCTACTCCAGCTTTCTTTTGATTTCCATTTGCATGGAATATCTTTTTCCAACCCCTCACTTTCAGTCTGTATGTGTCTCTAGGTCTGAAGTGGGTCTCTTGTAGACAGCATATATATGGGTCTTGGTTTTGTATCCATTCAGCCAGTCTGTGTCTTTTGGTGGGAGCATTTAATCCATTTACATTGAAAGTAATTATCGATATGTATGTTCCTGTTCCCATTTTGTTAAATGTTTTGGGTGTATTATTGTAGGTGTTTTCCTTCTCTCGTGTTTCTTGCCTGGAGAAGTTCCTTTAGCATTTGTTGTAAAGCTGGTTTGGTGGTGCTGAACTCTCTCAGCTTTTGCTTGTCTGTAAAGGTTTTAATTTCTCCATCACATCTGAATGAGATCCTTGCTGGGTAGAGTAATCTTGGCTGTAGGTTTTTCTCCTTCATCACTTTAAGTTTATCCTGCCACTCCCTTCTGGCTTGCAGAGTTTCTGCTGAAAGATCAGCTGTTAACCTTATGATGAATCCCTTGTGTGTTATTTGTTGTTTTTCCCTTGCTGCTTTTAATATGTTTTCTTTATATTTAATTTTTGACAGTTTGATTAATATGTGTCTTGGCGTGTTTCTCCTTGGGTTTATCCTGTTTGGGACTCTCTGTGCTTTCAGGACTTGATTAACTATTTCCTTTCCCATATTAGGGAAGTTTTCAACTATAATCTCTTCAAATATTTTCTCAGTCCCTTTCTTTATCTCTTCTTCTTCTGGGACCCCTATAATTCGAATGTTGGTGCATTTAATGTTGTCCCAGAGGTCTCTGAGACTGTCCTCAGTTCTTTTCATTCTTCTTTCTTTATCCTGCTCTTCAGTAGTTATTTGCACCATTGTATCTTCCAGGTCACTTATCCTTTCTTCTGCCTCAGTTATTCTGCTATTGATCCCATCTAGAGTATTTGTAATTTCATTTATTGTGTTTTTCATCATTGCTTGGTTCCTCTTTAGTTCTTCTACGTCCTTGTTAAATGTTTCTTGCATTTTGTCTATTCTATTTCCAAGATTTTGGATCATCCTTACTATCATTATTCTGAATTCTTTTTCAGGTAGACTACGTATTTCCTCTTCATTTGTTAGGTCTGGTGTGTTTTGACCCTGCTCCTTCATCTGCTGTGTGTTTTTCTGTCTTCTCATTTTGCTTATCTTACTGTGTTTGGGGTCTCCCTTTCACAGGCTGCAGGTTCATAATTCCCGTTGTTTTTGGTATCTGTCCCCAGTGGCTAAGGTTGGTTTAGTGGGTTGTGTAGGCTTCCTGGTGGAGGGGACTAGTACCTGAGTTCTGGTGGATGAGGCTGGATCTTGTCTTTCTGATGGGCACATCCACGTCTGGTGGTGTATTTTGGGGTGTCTGTGGCCTTATTATGATTTTAGGCAGACTCTCTGCTAATGGATGGGGCTGTGTTCCTGTCTTGCTAGTTGTTTGGCATAGGGTGTCCAGCACTGTAGCTTGCTGGTCGTTGCATGAAGCTGGGTCTTGATGTTGAGATGGAGATCTCTGAGAGATTTTTGCCGTTTGGTATTACGTGGAGCTGGAAGGTCTCTTGTGGACCAGTGTCCTGAAGTTGGCTCTCCCACCTCAGAAGCACGGCCCTGATGCCTGGCTGGAGCACCAAGAGCCTGTCTTCTTCCTGACTTCTTAATTAGTCAAGCTGCACACTGAACACCTCTCTTCCATTTTTCTTATTTCATGCCTGACTGCGGGAGCAGTTTGCACTCGCTGAGGACTCACTCGGGCCTCCTCTTGCCACTTCTTCCTCAACCCTTGCTGACGGCCTCTGGGGAGTTTCCTCTGAATGGCAGTGTCCGCATACACCAGGTGCTGAGGCCTCCGTGGACCGAGGGAACTGCGGAGACTACCACCCTCAGGTCACGGAGCGGGAGAGGTTCGCGCTGCTTCCAGGCCTGGGTCTGGCCAGCATGCAGCCGCAGCGAGGGCTCTGGGGCTCCGCGGGACACAGCCCCCAGCCTGTCCCCGGGCCCCCAGCTCACCAGAGGGCCCAGTAGACTGGAGGAGAAGCCTGCACATGCCTCTCCCCACGTTCTCTGCTTCCTGTGCTTTATAGCATGTTCCCACTAGCCATCTATTTTACGCATGGTAGTGTATATATGTCAATCCTAATCTCCCAGTTCGTGCCACACTCCCCTTCCCCCCCCATGTCCACATGTCCATTCTCTACATATACGTCTCTATCCCTGCCCTGCAAATAGGTTCATCTGTACCATTTTTCTAGATTCCATATATATGCATTCATATATGGTATTTGTTTTTCTCTTTCTGGCTTACTTAACTCTGTATGAGAGGTTGTGGAGAAAAAGGAACCCTCTTGCACTGTTGGTGGGAATGTAAGTTGATACAGCCACTGTGGAGAACAGTATGGAGGTTCCTTAAAAAACTAAAAATAGAACTACCATATAACTCAGCAATCCCACTATTGGACATATACCCTGAGAAAACCATTATTCAAAATGACGCATGTATCCCAATGTTCATTGCAGCACTATTTACAATAAGCAGGACATTTCTTATTTTCTATGTCTGTGAATCTATTTCTGTTTTGTAAATAAGTTCATTTGTATCTTGTTTTTAGATTCCATATATAAGCAATATCATATGATATTTGTCTTTGTCTGACTTACTTCACTTAGTATGATAATCTCCAGCTCCATCCATGTTGCTGCAAATGACATTATTTCATTCTTTTTTATGGCTGAGTAATATTCCATTATATATATATATACCACATCTTATTTTTCTGTTCACCTATTGATGGACATTTAGGTTGCTTCCCTGTTTTTGCTATTGTAAATAGTGCTGCTATGAACATTGGGGTGTATGTGTCTTTTTGAATTATAGTTTTCTCTGGATATATGCCCAGGAGTGGGATTGCTAGATCACATGGAAACTCTATTTTTAGTCTTTTTAAGGAAACTCCATACTGTTTTCCATAGTGGCTGCACCATTTTACATTCCTGCCAATAGTGTAGGAAGGTTCCCTTTTCTCCACACCCTCTCCAGCACTAATTATTTGTAGATTTTTAAGTGATGGCCATTCTGACCAGTGTGAGGTGATACCTCATTGTAGTTTTGATTTGCATTTCTCTAATAATTAGTGATGTTGAGCATCTTTTCTCATGCCTGTTGGTCATCATGTATGTCTCCTTTGGAGAAATGTCTATTTAGGTCTTCTGCCCATTTTTTGATTGGGTTGTTTGTTTTTTTGTTATTGAGTTGTATGAGCTGTTCGTATATTTTGGAAATTAAGCTCTTGGCAGTCATATTGTTCGCAAATATTTTCTCCCATTCTGTAGGTTGTCTTTTTGTTTTGTTCATGGTTTTCTTTTCTGTACAAAAGCTTATAAGTATGATTAGTTCCCATTTGTTCATTTTTGCTTTTATTTCTATTTCCTTGGGAGACTGACCTAAGAAAAGATTGGTACAATTTATGTCAGAGAATGTTTCACTTATGTTCTCTTCTAGGAGTTTTATGGTGTCATGTCTTGTATTTAAATCTTTAGGCCATTTTGAGTTTATTTTTGTGTATGGTGTGAGGGTGTGTTCTACCTTCATTGGTTTACATGCTGCTGTCCTGCTTTCCCAACACCACTTGCTGAAGAGACATTTTCTCCATTGTATATTATTGCCTACTTTGTTGAAGATTAATTGACCATAGGTGGGTTGGCTTATTTCTGGGCTCTCTCTTCTGTTGCATTGATCCATATATCTGTTTTTGTACCAATACCATGCTGTTTTGATTACTGTAGGTTTGTGGAATTGTCTGAAGTCTGGGAGGGTTATGCCTCCAGCTTTGTTCTTTTTCCTCTGGATTGCTTTGTCAATTCTGGTGGCAATTCTGGGTCTTTTATGGTTCCATATAAATTTTAGTATTATTTGTTCTAGTTTTGTGAAAAATGTCATGGGAAATTTGATAGGGATTGCATTAAATCTGTAGATTGCTTTGAGGGTATGGTCATTTTAACAATATTAATTCTTCCAATCCAAGAGCATGGAATATATTTCCATTTCTTTGAATCATCTTCAATTTCCTTTATCAATGTTTTATAGTTCTCAGAGTATAAAACTTTCAACTCCTTGGTCAGGTTTAATCCCAGGTATTTTTTTTTTTTTGATGTGATTTTAAAAGGATTTTTTTTACTTTCCCTTTCTGATATTTCATTGTTAGTGTAAAGAAATGCAACATATTTCTGTATGTTAATCTTGTATCTTGCTACCTTCCTGAATTGTTTATCAATTCCAGTAGTTTTTGTGTGGATTCTTTAGGGTTTTCTCTATAGAATATTATGTAATCTGCATATAATGACAATTTTACCTCTTCTCTTCCAATGTGGATAATTTTATTTCTTTTTCCTGTCTGAATGCTGTGACTAGAACTTCCAATACTATGTTGAATAGAAGTGGTGAGAGTGGGCATCCTTGTCTTGTTCCAAATTTTAGTGGGAAGTCTTTCAGCTTTTCATCATTAAGTTGGCTGTGGGTTTGTCATAAATAGCTTTTATTATGTTGAGATATGTTCCTTCTATACCCACTTTGTTAAGAGTTTTTATCATGAATGGTTGTTGAATTCTATCAAATGTTTTTTTCTGAATCTATTGAGATGAGATGGTCACATGATTTTTATTCTTCAGTTTATTAATGTGTGTATCACATTAATTGATTTTCAGATATTGAGCCCTCCTTTTATCCCTGGGATAAATCCCACTTGATCACGGTGTATGATCCTTTAAATGTATTGTTGAATTCAGTTTGCTAGTATTTTGTTGAGGATTTTTGAATCTCTGTTAATCAGTGACATTGGCCTGTAATTTTCTTTTTGGTGATATAATTGCCCAGTTTGGTATCAGGTTGATTCTGACCTCATAGATTGAGTTTGGGAGCATTCCCTACTCTGTAATTTTTTGGAATAGTTTGAGAAGGATAGGTGTTAACTCTTCTCTATATGTTTGGTTGTGCAGTCATCTGGTCCTGGATTTCTGTTTGTGGTGAATTTTTTTTTAAATTACAAAATCAGTTTCACTACTAGTAATTGGTCTGTTTAGATTGTCTGTTTCTTCCTGAGTCAGTCTTGGCAAGTTGTATGTTTCTAGTAATATATCCATTTCTTCTAGTTTGTCCAATTTGTTGGCATATAACTTGGTAGTTTTCTCATTGTGTTCTCTATGAGAGATCACATACTAGGCCACAAAACAAGTCTCAACAAATTTAAGAGTATAAAAATTATATCAAGTATTTTTTTCTGACCATAATGGTCAGAAACTAGAAATCAATTACAGGAAGAAAAATGGAAAAAGCACAAACACATGGAGACTAAGCAATATGCTACTCAAAAACAAATGGGTCAACATAGAAATCAAGAGGAAACCAGAAAATACCTCAAGACAAATGAAAATGGAAATACAACTTGCCAAATCTGTGCGAGGCAGCAAAAGCAGTTCTAATAGGGAAGTTTATATCTGTACAGGCCTTCCTCAAGAAACAAGAATAATCACAAATAGACAACCTAATCTTTCATTTAAAGGAAGTAGAAAAAGAAGAACAAGCAAAGCCCCAAGTCAGCAGAAGGATGGAAATAAAAAGATCAGAGAGGGAATAAACAAAATAGAGGCAAAAAATAGAAAAGATCATTGAAAACAAGAGCTTGCTTTTTTGAAAATATAAACAAAATTGATAAATTCTTAGCTAGGCTCATCAAGAAGAAAAGAGAGAGGACCCAAGTAAACAAAATAAGAAGTGAAGGAGGAGAAATATGAACCTATGGCTATGATTGGAGTATTTAGTCCATTTAATTATTGATAAGTATGGACTTATTGCCATTTTGTTAACTGTTTTTTGGTTGTTTTTGTAGTTCTTCTTTTGTTCTCTTCCTTGTGATTTGATTATTATCTTTAGTGTTAAGTTTGGATTCCTTTTTCTTTTTTTGTATCTATTATAGATTTTTGGTTTGTGGTTACCATGAGATGTATATACAGCAACCTATATTTATACATGATTACTTTAAGTTGCTGGTCTCTTAATTTTTTACTCCCCAATCTCTACAATTACTGCTTTGACATTGTATTTTACATCTTTTTGTTTTGTATATTCCTCACTTGCTTATTGCAGATATGGATGATTTTTACTACTTTTGTCTTTTAACCTTCCTATTAGTTTAATATATGGTTGATTTACTACCTTTATTGTATATTTGCCTTTACCAATGAGCTTTTTCCTTTCATAATTTTCATGTTTTTAGTTATGTCCTTTTCTTTTTCACTTAGAGAAGTCCCTTTAGCATTTCTTGTAAAGCTGGTTTTGTGGTGCTGAACTTGTTGGCTTTTGCCTGTCTGTAAAACTTTTGATCTCTCCATCAAATCTGAATGAAAGCCTTGCTGGGTAGAGTATACTTGGTTGTAGGTTTTCCCATTTCATCATGTTAAATATATCATGCCACTCCCTTCTGGCTTGCAAAGTTTCTGCTGAAAAGTCAGCTGATAATCTGATGGGAGTTTCCTTGTACATAACTTGTTGCTTTTCTTTTACTGCCTTTAATATTTTCTCTTTAACTTTAATTTTTGCCATCTTAATTATGTGTCTTGATGTTTTCCTTTTAGTTGATCCTGTTTGATACTCTCTGTGCTTCCTGGATCTGGATGTCTATTTTCTTTCTCAGGTTAGAGAAGTTTTCAGCTATTATGTCTTCAAATATGTTCTCTGCTTCTTTCTCTCTTCTGTTTCTGGGACCAAGAGGTCTCTTAAACTGTCCTCATTTCTTTTTATTCTTTTTTCTGTTCATCTTCAGTGATTTCCACTACTCACTTTTCCAGCTCCCAGAAGTATTCCTCCATATCATCTAATTGATATCTAATTATTTATTCCTTCTAGTGTTTTTTTTTTAATTTTTTTTTACTGTGCCATGTAGCTTGTGGGATCTTAGTTCCCCAACCAGATATTGAACCTGGACCCTCGGCAGTGAAAGTGTGGAGTTCTAACCATGGAACCACCAGGGAATTCCTCCTTCTAGTGTATTTTAAATTTCAGTTATTATATTCTTTATCTCTGGTCCTTCTTATATTTTTAACTCTTTGTTACAAATTTTTAACGTCTCACACTATTCATTCAATCTTCTCCTGAGTTCTTTGATTATTCTTACAATCATTACTTTAAGCTCTTTATTGGGTAGATTGCCTATCCCCACTTCACTTAGTTCTTCTTTGGGGTTTTATCTTGCTCCTTCACTTGGAACATGTTCCTTTGTCACTTCATTTTGCCTAGTTTGCTGTTTCTATTTCTATGTCTCTGGTAGGGTGGTTATGTTTCCCACTTGCTTGGAGAAGTGGCCTTTTGTAGGAGACATCCGATGCATCCCAGCAGTGCACTCCCCTCTGGTTATCAGAGCTATATGCTCTAGGGGTGCCTCCTTTGTGGTCTGCATGTGTACTTCTGTTGTGGTGGGCTGACTACTGTGGGCCATACTGGTAGGTATGGCTGACTCCTGATCTGGTTGGTTGCCAGGCCCTGCCTTGTGTGGTGTTTGCTGGCTGCTCTTTGGTGGGGCGAGGTCATGTTGGCTGGCTATGGAGCCCTGGGGGATCCTGAGGTTAGTGCTTGCCCTCTGGGGGGAAGGCTGCATCCTGGGGTAGGTGGTTGTGGGGACAGAGTTCTTGGATCTAGTGTTGGCTTGCTGGTGGATGGGTCCACTTCCTGACATGGGTGGCTGCAGATTCTGGAGTGCCCCAAGGCTGATGCAGGTCCACTGGTGAGTGGGGCTATATCCTGCCATGGCTGGCTGAGGGATCCAAGGTGTCTTGGAGCTTGTGTTGGCCTGCTGGTGGGTGGGGCCAAGACCTGGGCAGTCCCAGGACTGGTGTTGGCTTGATGGTTGACAGGTTGGGGCCCAAGGGGTCCTAAGGCTAGTGCTGGCTCACATGTGGGTGGAGCTGTGTCAGGATTTCTGGCTGCAGGACCCTGGGGGTCCTGAAGCTGTTGTCAGCCTGCTGGTGGATGGGTCCAGATCCTGGGGCCAATGGCTGAGGGACCCAAGGTGTCCCAGAGTTGGTTTTTGCCTGCTGGTGGGAAGGACTGTGGGTGGTGCAGACCTACTGGTGGTCAGGGCCAGGCCCAGGGGAGCCTGCAACTAGTGCCTGTTCACTGGTGGGTGAGGCTGATCCTGAGTTTAGGGCTGGTCCCCTGGTGGTTGAAACAGGGTCCTGGGGACTCTGGCTTCAGGGCCCTTGGGGTCCTGATGTTGGTCTGTCAGACTACTGGTGAGTGGGGTTGGGTCCCAGAGGGTTCTGGGACTGATGCATACCCACTGGTGGGTGGAGCCAGGTCCTGGAGACACTGGCTGCAGGGCCCTGGGGGTCCTGGGGCTAATGCCAGCCCACTCATAGGTCAAGCCAGGTCCTGTGCCCCTGGTGGATAGGGCTACATCCTGGGGCAGCTGTGAGGTCAGGAGGTCTTAAGGTAGCCTGACTGCTGGTGAGTAGGGCTGTGTCCCTAGCCAGCTAGCTGCTTGGCTTGGGGCATCATAGGATAGGTGTTGACAGGCTTGTTGGTGGGGCCAGTTCTAGGGTTAATAAGATAGAGGGAGGATTCCAAAATGGCACTTGCCAGCACCAGTGTCCTCATGGTAGAATGAGCTTCCTAAAATGACTGCTACCAATGTCTATGAGCTCCAGTTGCTTCCTGCCTCTCTGGAAGGCTCTCTAGGATCAGTGGGTAGGTCTGACCCAGGCTCCTTTCAAATTACTTGCTTCTGCCCTGGGTCCTGGAATGTATGAGATTTTGTGTGTGCCCTTTAAGAATGGTGTCTCTATTTCCCACAGCTCTCATGGCCTTTAAAACCAAATGTTCTGGGGGCTTGTCCTCCACAAAATTTCAAAAGCAGTCCTCAAGTCAATATTTTCTATTATTTTATTTAAGAAGCCCCCATAATACAAAACCTACAGCAAGGAAACACAAAATAACCTGGCAGATATTAAAGGTCGCTAGGAGGAGAAAGAGTGGATGTTTTAAGTTCAAACCAAGACCTTTAGGATGTGTTGGAAAAGCCCCTGGCCTGGAGTCAAGAGATCTCTGTTCTGGCTCCAGCTGTGTGACTTGGGGCAAGTTGCTTAGCTTCTCTGGGTCTCAGGTTCCCACATTGTAACTAGAAGAGGTGGGGCTGGACAGTTCCTGAGATTCTCCTCAGCTCTTGTCCTCAGTGCTTCTCAGATCCAAGAGGAGGCCTGACTGAAAGCATTTGGTCCTGTACTCATGCCTTAACATGGATATCACCTGGACAGCGGATGCCTCCTTCCTGCTGGATTAATTTTTATTTGTGAAAAGTCTATGAAGCAAGGTAAAGCCTTTGATTCACATGAATTCTTTGCAAGAAAAAGCATTTAGCTTGGAGCTTCAGGAAAGGTAAAAACACTGCTAAGCTGGGCAGAGAGGGATTTTCACTCTACTGTGACATTGGTATGTGCAAGGAATCAGCTAATGATTTGCTAGTTGGAGTCAGAATTGACCATCCACTATGCAATAGTGCTAAGTCTGTATAGAAATGTGTGCCACATCCTAGAAATATAGTCTGCAGAAACCATCATGGTGTCTGGCACATGGTAAGTGCTCAGTAAATATTTGATGTTACTTTGAGGATTCTTCTTCCTCAACCTGGGTAGAGAAAAGAGCTGTTTCCTATTCTGTCACCATGCAATTTATGTTTGAGTAGTAGGTTTTACTGCTTGCTGCTTCCTTCTGCTCACCAAGAGAGAAATTGTGGAAAGAGGTATGCTTGGGATGGGGTGAGGGCGGGTTCAGGGAATTGGGGGTAGAGAATTCATACACAAGGTTCCTTGGAAAATTCAAATTACCATCAATCTGAGAAAGAGAGGGGCTATTATGAGAACCTCTTTAGGAGGTGTAGCAAAGATACCTAGATCAAGCAGTTCCACTGATTTCTCACTTTTTCTCCCCATTTTTTTGCAGTTAACATGAATATACTAGTAAAGTGTAGAATAATATAGATATCACCATCACTAGGTATTTTAATAAAACAAAGTTTTATTAAAACAAATTTCATCAGTGTCCCTTTCCCCAATCACCTGTCAATCATGATTATGTAGGGGGAAAGAACCCAATCGCCCATTTGGAAAAAAATCATTTAAAGCACTAACACCTGAGGAATAAACACACTTGATTAGGAAGTTCCAGATATCCCTTCAACTTTACTTTTTAAAAATTTTGGCAAAAAGCATGTAACATAAAATTTAACATCTTAACCATTTTAAAGTGTACAGTTCAGTTATGTTAAGTATATTCACATTTTTGTGTAACAGATCTCTAGAACTTTTTCATCTTGTAAAACTGAAACTATATGTCCCTTCTTCCTTTGAACTCTGAAAAACGCAAGAAAAACATTTTTTGAAGGGGATGCGTTAAGAGCACAAGCTATATGGGTTTGATTTTACCCAAGGGATGGAAAGGGAGGAAATTAAATAAATCAGTATTTATTGAGCACCTGCTAGGTGTCAGTCCCTGTTATGCAGCATATCCATGTACTCTACTGTTCTGAGATTCTACACTTGTCATTTTTGTTGATCTTGTTGACATGAAGATGCTATAGGGGCCTGTAAAAGCCTGACTACCTGTGTGATATATAGAATCTGGGATACTTGTCATCTTTTTTTTTTTTTTTTGGAATGAGGTATTTAATGTAAAGAATAATTATTCTTTGCTTTTCATTTATCAATTACTTAAAAATTATATATATATGTGTGTGTGTGTGTATGTATATATAATCACATACACACGTATATATAGAGAGAGACTGGGTACCATAAGTTACATTTTCCACTTGCATTGCTCTGTCCAGTTCCTTAATACTTTTTTTGAAAGAGTGCAACCCCCCTCCACAATATCCTTCATATGGGCTTAGTTCTAGTGTTCACAAATAAATGAAGAAAATAAACTATAAAGTATTTTGAAAAAAAGTATTTTACTTGGTTAGAAGTGTCATTCCCAGGCAATCAATCTGTGAGAAAGTCTAAAAGCCAGTTGCTTACACAAAAGTTTAAATATTTATTCAGCTTAAGTGTTTAAAGCATTAGAAGAAAATGAACACAATTCAATAAGTAAGAGGTGATGAAATGGATCTGGGAAAGAAAGCAATGATTGAAATCTTGTCTTTTCTACCTTCTCTTTAAGATATGGTATCTTTAAGACCATGTAGCCTGAAATGGTCCAAAGAGTTCATTTCCAATGTGATAAGATAAAATGGGCTCAGCATATCTTGAGATGCAAATGGCTTTGACTTGGCAGTTGTCTAGCTGAAATCATTAAGGATTAGGTCTGAACAAATTCATAAGCCAAAAGCACAGCAAGGAAAACAACTATTGGCTGAATATCCTTGACTAAAGCAGATGCTCCAACAGCAGCAACATAAAATAACGTTTGCCTAGCACTTGCCAGTTTTCTCTAGGGTTCTGACATAGTTTTGCCCACCAGCCCTGTTCACCAGACCCACTGACAGGAGTCTGGGGTGGGGGTGGGGGTGATGTTTGGGAGACCAGGCTTACTGTCTTAGTATCTTGTGTTGATATTGGCAGAAGTACTGCATTCAAATTCTGGTTGTCTGGCTTTTAACTTATTTATTCCTTGCTCCATTTCAACAAAGCATTTAGACATAGCATGAGAAACAAATGGTAATCATCAGTTTAAATAATCAATAGGAAAATTTAGACAAAGGTCAAAAGAAGGCAGGACAATAATAGGAAGAAGCTGTAAGAAATTAAACAGAACCTCAATTGAATAGAGCTGGGAAGCCAGAAGGGGGAGCTCTCATACCCTACGACCATAGCAGAGCCCAACAGGAAGAAAAAAGACCTCCTCTTCTTTCCTGGCAAGAGCTCAGCCAAGGAGAGACTGTCACCACCCAGCCAATGGAAAGCCATGGACTGTTTACTAAAACCCTCCCAACTTCCTTTTCCCCTTTATAAAAGAGTTCTCCTTTCCATTTTTGCTGAGGACTTGCATACGGTTTGCGATGGTTGCAGATTCTGAACTGCAATTCTTTGCTGAGCTGGAATAAACCCATTTTTGCTGGAGAAATAATTGACAATTTATTTGTTTTAAGTCAACATTTAAGTGGCCTGTATGGGAATCCAGAGAAGACCCTGGATGACTCCGAGGCTGGTTACTCACTGCTTTTCTTACTGACCCTGGAGTTTGAGGGTAAGTATTTCTCCTGGAACCAACCTTCTGCCCCTTTTGCATTTTGACACCCTCCACATTTATTTTGGGATCTGTTTTAAGGTTTTTGTCCTTTCTGTTAAGGACTTGTTCTGTATGTGAGTAGCTGTTTAGTTCTTAGGCCTTGTTTTGAAATCAGACTGTTCAACTTGTATGGGCTATCCATCAGCCCATTCCTTTGGGAACAGAGGCTGTTTCACTGCAACTGTGCCAGTTTAGCCTTCAGTCCAATTCCCTCTAGAATAAGGGCTGTTCTATTGGAACTGTGCTGAGCAGCTTTCGGCCTGGCTCCTCCAGGAGAGACTGTTTTTTACGAACTGGCTGATATTAAGCCTGCCAGCTATTTGAGCTATTTGAGCTGTTTAAGCTGTTGGAAAATTATTCTCTTACTCTAGAGAAAAACCTCTGAGGAATGGGATCCATTTATCTAAATATTTTGAGGGTGTCCTTCCACAGAGACTATGGCTGATTTTATGTTTGAAAACCACGGTTCTTCTAATCATTTCTAACTAAATAGACAGACCTAATCAAAGGCAATTTAGAATATCAATGACCATTATAGGGAATTTTGAAATCCCAAAACTTACTTTTCTTAAAACCAAATTGGGCAGAGGGCTGGGCAAGATGGTGGAAGAGTAAGATGTGGAGATCACTTTCCTTCCCACAGATACATTAGAAATACATCTACACGTAGAACTGCTCCTACAGAACA
The DNA here is from genome assembly GCF_009873245.2 of Balaenoptera musculus. Lineage (NCBI taxonomy): Eukaryota > Metazoa > Chordata > Mammalia > Artiodactyla > Balaenopteridae > Balaenoptera > Balaenoptera musculus. Next base: position 27,010,573 of record NC_045804.1, read on the forward strand.
CCCACTGAACGCAGGCAGAAGACGTCAGACCTCCCAAAAGGCAAGAAACTCCCCACGTACTTGGGTAGGGCAAAAGAAAAAAGAAATAACAGAGACAAAAGAATAGGGACAGGACCTGCACCTGTGGGAGGGAGCTGTGAAGGAGGAAAAGTTTCCACATACTAGGAAGCCCTTTCGCGGGTGGAGACTGTGGGTGGCAGAGGGGAGAAGCTTCGGAGCCACGGAGGAGAGCGCAGCCACAGGGGTGCAGAGGGCAAAGCGGAGAGATTCCTGCACAGAGGCTCGACGCCGAGCAGCACTCACCAGCCTGAGAGGCTTGTCTGCTCACCTGCTGGGGCGGGCGGGGGCTGGGAGCTGAGGCTAGGGCTACGGTCAGATCGCAGCGAGAGGACTGTGGTTGGCGGCGTGAACACAGTCTGAAGGGGTTAGCGTACCACAGCTAGCCGGGAGGGAGTCAGGAAAAAGTCTGCAGCTGCTGAAGAGGCAAGAGACTTTTTCTTGCCTCTTTGTTTCACGGTGCACAAGAAGAGGGGATTCAGAGCACCGCCTAAACGAACTCCAGAGATGGGCTCGAGCCGCGGCTATCAGCACGGACCCCAGAGACGGGCAGGAGACGCTAAGGCTGCTGCTGCCGCCACCAAGAAGCCTGTGTGCGAGCACAGGTCACTATCCACACCGCCCCTCCTGGGAGCCTGTGCAGCCCGCCACTGCCAGGCTCCCATGATCCAGGGACAACTTCCCCGGGAGAACGCACGGTGCGCCTCAGGATGCTGCAACGTCATGCCGGCCTCTGCCACCGCAGGCTTGCCCCGCATCCGTACCCTTCCCTCCCCGCCCCGCCTAAGTGAGCCAGCCCGCGAAGCAGCTGCTTCTTTAACCCCGTCCTGTGTGAGTGAAGAACAGACGCCCTCAGGCGACCTAAACACAGAGGCGGGTCCAAATCCAAAGCTGAACCCCGGGAGCTGTGCAAACAAAGAAGAGAAAGGGAAATCTCTCCCAGCAGCCTCAGACGCAGCGGATTAAAGCTCCACAAACAACTGGATGTGCCTGCATCTGTTGAATACCTGAATAGACAACGAATCATCCCAAATTCAGGAGGTGGACGTTGCAAGAAGGATATATTAATTTTTCCCCTTTTCCTTTTTTTGTGAGTGTATATGTATATGCTTCTGGGTGAGATTTTGTCTGTATAGCTTTCTTTCACCGTTTGTCCTAGGGTTCGGTCTGTCCGTTTTTGTTTTTTTTTTAACTTAAAAATTTTTTTCTTACTAAAATTTTTCTTAATAATTTTTTCCTTATTTTTTATTTTAAAAAATTAAAAAATTTTTTTTCTTAATAACTTTTTCGTATTTTTCATTTTAAAAAATTTAAAAAATTTTTCTTAATAAACTTTTTTCTTAATAATTTTTCTTATTTTTTGTATAAAATATTAATAAATGTATTTTAAAAAATTAAAAAAACATTTTTTCTTAATACCTTTTTGCTTAACAATTTTTTTCTTATTTTTTATTATAATAGCTTTATTTTACTTTATTTTATTTTATTTTATTCTCTTTCTTTCTTTCTTTATATTTTTTCTCCCTTTTATTCTGAGCCATGTGGATGAAAGGCTCTTGGTGCTCCAGCCAGGCATCAGGGCTGTGCTTCTGAGTTGGGAGAGCCAACTTCAGGACACTGGTCCACAAGAGACCCCCCAGGTCCATGTAATACCAAATGGCAAAAATCTCTCAGAGATCTCCATCTCAACATCAAGACCCAGCTTCATTCAACGACCAGCAAGCTACAGTGCTGGACACCCTATGCCAAACAACTAGCAAGACAGGAACACAGCCCCATCAATTAGTAGAGAGGCTGCTTAAAATCATAATAAGGCCACAGACACGCCAAAATGCACCACCAGACATGGACGTGCCCACCAGAAAGACAAGATCCAGCCTCATCCACCAGAACACAGGCACTAGACCCCTCCACCAGGAAACCTACACAACCCACTGAATTTAGCCACTGAGGACAGATACCAAAAACAACAGGAACTACGAACCTGCAGCCTGTGAAAAGGAGACCCCAAACACAGAAAGATAAGCAAAATGAGAAGACAGAAAAACACACAGCAGATGAAGGAGCAGGGTCAAAACACACCAGACCTAACAAATGAAGAGGAAATAGGCAGTCTACCTGAAAAAGAATTCAGAATAATGATACTAAAGATGATCCAATATCTTGGAAATAGAATAGACAAAATGCAAGAAACATTTAACAAGGACCTATAAGAACTAAAGAGGAACCAAGCAACGATGAAAAACACAATAAATGAAATTAAAAATACTCTAGACGGGATCAATAGCAGAATAACTGAGGCAGAAGAACGGATAAGTGACCTGGAAGATAAAATAGTGGAAATTACTACTGCAGAGCAGAATAAAGAAAAAAGAATGAAAAGAGAGACCTCTGGGACAACATTAAATGCACCAACATTCGAATTATAGGGGTCCCAGAAGAAGAAGAGAAAAAGAAAGGGACTGAGAACATAGTTGAAGAGATTATAGTTGAAAACTTCCCTAATATGGGAAAGGAAATAGTTAATCAAGTCCTGGAAGCACAGAGAGTCCCATACAGGATAAATCCAAGGAGAAACACGCCAAGACACATATTAATCAAACTGTCAAAAATTAAATATAAAGAAAACATATTAAACGCAGCAAGGGAAAAACAACAAATAACACACAAGGGATTCATCATAAGGTTAACAGCTGATCTTTCAGCAGAAACTCTGCAAGCCAGAAGGGAGTGGCAGGATAAACTTAAAGTGATGAAGGAGAAAAACCTACAGCCAAGATTACTCTACCCAGCAAGGATCTCATTCAGATGTGATGGAGAAATTAAAACCTTTACAGACAAGCAAAAGCTGAGAGAGTTCAGCACCACCAAACCAGCTTTACAACAAATGCTAAAGGAACTTCTCTAGGCAAGAAACACAAGAGAAGGAAAATACCTACAATAACAAACCCAAAACATTTAAGAAAATGGGAATAGGAACATATATATCGATAATTATCTTAAATGTAAATGGATTAAATGCTCCCACCAAAAGACACAGACTGGCTGAATGGATACAAAAACAAGACCCATATATATGCTGTCTACAAGAGACCCACTTGAGACCTAGATACACATACAGACTGAAAGTGAGGGGATAGAAAAAGATATTCCATGCAAATGGAAATCAAAAGAAAGCTGGAATAGCAATTCTCATATCAGACAAAATAGACTTTAAAATAAAGACTATTACAAGAGACAAAGCAGGACCTGAGGTAATGATCAAGGGATCGATCCAAGAGGAAGGTATAACAATTGTAAATATTTATGCACCCAACATAGGAGCACCTCAATACATAAGGCAAATACTAACAGCCATAAAAGGGGAAATCGACAGCAACACAATCATAGTAGGGGACTTTAACACCCCACTTTCACCAATAGACAGACCATCCAAAATGAAAATAAATAAGGAAACACAAGCTTTAAGTGATACATTAAACAAGATGGACTTAATTGATATTTATAGGACATTCCATCACAAAACAACAAAATACGCATTTTTCTCAAGTGCTCATGGAACATTCTCCAGGATAGATCATATCTTGGGTCACAAATCAAGCCTTGGTAAATTTAAGAAAATTGAAATCGTATCAAGTATCTTTTCCGACCACAACGCTATGAGACTTGTTATCAATTACAGGAAAATTACAGTAAAAAATACAACACATGGCAGCTAAACAATACACTACTAAATAACCAAGAGATCACTAAATAAATCAAAGAGGAATCAAAAAATACCTAGAAACAAATGACAATGGAGACACGATGACCCAAAACCTATGGGATGCAGCAAAAGCAGTTGTAAGAGGGAAGTTTAGAGCAATACAAGCCTACCTCAGGAAACAGGAAATATCTCGAAGAAACAACCTAACATTGCACCTAAAGCAATTGAAGAAAGAAGAACAAAAAAACCCCAAAGCTAGCAGAAGGAAAGAAATCATAAAGATCAGATCAGAAATAAATGAAAAAGAAATGAAGGAAACAATAGCAAAGATCAATCAAACTAGAAGCTGGTTCTTTGAGAAGATAAACAAAATTGATAAACCATTAGACAGACTCATCAAGAGAAAAAGGGAGAAGACTCAAATCAATAGAATTAGAAATGAAAAAGGAGAAGTAACCACTGACACTGCAGAAATACAAAAGATCATGAGAGATTACTACAAGCAACTTTATGCAAATAAAATGGACAACCTGGAAGAAATGGACAGATTCTTAGATATGCACAACCTGCCGAGACTGAACCAGGAAGAAATAGAAAATATGAACAGACCAATCACAAGCACTGAAATTGAAAGTGTGATTAAAAATCTTCCAACAAACAAAGCCCAGGACCAGATGGCTTTACAGGCGAATTCTATCAAACATTTAGAGAAGAGCTAACACCTATCCTTCTCAAACTCTTCCACAATATTGCAGAGGGAGGAACACTCCCCAACTCATTCTACGAGGCCACCATCACCCTGATACCAAAACTAGACAAAGATGTCACAAAGAAAGAAAACTACAGGCCAATATCACTGATGAACATAGATGCAAAAATCCTCAACAAAATACTAGCAAACAGAATCCAACAGCACATTAAAAGGATCATACACCATGATCAGTGGGGTTTATCCCAGGAATGCAAGGATACTTCAATATACGCAAATCAATCAATGTGATACATCATATTAACAAATTGAAGGAGAAAAACCATATGATCATCTCAATAGATGCAGAGAAATCTTTCGACAAAATTCAACACCCATTTATGATAAAAGCCCTGCAGAAGGTAGGCATAGAGGGAACTTTCCTCAACATAATAAAGACCATATATGACAAACCCACAGCCAGCATTGTCCTCAATGGTGAAAAACTGAAACCATTTCCACTAAGATCAGGAACAAGACAAGGTTGCCCACACTCACCACTATTATTCAACATAGTTTTGGAAGTGTTAGCCACAGCAATCAGAGAAGACAAAGAAATAAAAGGAATCCAAATCGGAAAAGAAGAAGTAAAGCTGTCACTGTTTGCAGATGACATGATACTATACATAGAGAATCCTAAAGATGCTACCAGAAAACTCCTAGAGCTAATCAATGAATTTGGTAAAGTAGCAGGATACAAAATTAATGCACAGAAATCTCTTGCATTTCTATACACTAATGACAAAAAATCTGAAAGTGAAATTAAGAAAACACTCCCGTTTACCATTGCAACAAAAAGAATAAAATATCTAGGAATAAACCTACCTAAGGAGACAAAAGACCTGTATGCAGAAAATTATAAGACACTGATGAAAGAAATTAAAGTTGATACAAATAGATGGAGAGATATACCATGTTCCTGGATTGGAAGAATCAACATTGTGAAAATGACTCTACTACCCAAAGCAAACTACAGATTCAATGCAACCCCTATCAAACTACCACTGGCATTTTTTACATAACTAGAACAAAAACTTTCACAATTTGTATGGAAACACAAAAGACCCCGAATAGCCAAAGCAATCTTGAGAACGAAGAATGGAGCTGGAGGAATCAGGCTCCCTGACTTCAGACTATATTACAAAGCTACAGTAATCAAGACAGTTTGGTACTGGCACAAAAACAGAAACATAGATCAAAGGAACAGGATAGAAAGCCCAGAGATAAACCCATGCACATATTGTCACCTTATCTTTGATAAAGGAGGCAAGCATATACAGTGGGGAAAAGACAGCCTCTTCAATAAGTGGTGCTGGGAAAACTGGACAGGTACATGTAAAAGTATGAAATTAGAACACTCCCTAACACCATACAAAAAATAAACTCAAAATGGATTAAAGACCTAAGTGTAAGGCCAGACACTATCAAACTCTTAGAGGAAAACATAGGCAGAACACTCTATGACATAAATCAGTGCAAGATCCTTTTTGACCCAACTCCTAGAGAAATGGAAATAAAAACAAAAATAAACAAATGGGACCGAATGAAACGTCAAAGCTTTTGCACAGCAAAGGAAACCATAAAGAAGACCAAAAGACAACCATCAGAATGGGAGAAAATATTTACAAATGAAGCAACTGACAAAGGATTAATCTCCAAGATTTACAAGCAGCTCAATAACAAAAAGACAAACAACCCAATCCAAAAATGGGCAGAAGACCTAAATAGAAATTTCTCTAAAGAAGATATACAGATTGCCAACAGACACATGAAAGAATGATCAACATCATTAATCATTAGAGAATTGCAAATCAAAACTACAATGAGATATCATCTCACATCGGTCAGAATGGCCATCATCAAAAAATCTAGAAACAATAAATGCTGGAGAGGGTGTGGATAAAAGGGAACACTCTTGCACTGTTGGTGGGAATGTAAATTGATACAGCCACTATGGAGAACAGTATGGAGGTTCCTTAAAACACTACAAATAGAACTACCATATGACCCAGCAATCCCACTACTGGACATATACCCTGAGAAAACCATAATTCAAAAAGAGTCATGTACCAAAATGTTCATTGCAGCTCTATTTACAATAGCGAGGACATGGAAGCAACCTAAGTGTCCATCATCGGATGAATGGATAAAGAAGATGTGGCACATATATACAATGGAATATTACTCAGCCATAAAAAGAAATGAAATGGAGGTATTTGTAGTGAGGTGGATGGAGTTAGAGTCTGTCATACAGAGTGAAGTAAGTCAGAAAGAGAAAAACAAATACAGTATGCTAACACATATATATGGAATCTAAGGGAAAAAAAGGTCATTAAGAACCTAGTGGCAAGATGGGAATAAAGACACAGACCTACTAGAGAATGGACTTGAGGATATGGGGAGGGGGAGGGGTAAGATGTGACAGGGTGAGAGAGTGGCATGGACATATATACACTACCAAATGTAAAATAGATAGCTAGTGGGAAGCAGCCGCATAGCACAGGGAGATCAACTCGGTGCTTTGTGACCACCTAGAGGGGTGGGATAGGGAGTGTGGGAGGGAGGGAGACACAAGAGGGAAGAGATATGGGAACATATGTATATGTATAACTGATTCACTTTGTTATAAAGCAGAAACTAACACACCATTGTAAAGCAATTATACTCCAATAAAGATGTTAAAAAAAAAACCAAATTGGGCAACTGTAGCTCTAAAATTTCTAAAACTGAATGGAATCCTTATTTCAATTGCTATTTTGAGACTTCCAAACATTATCAGAAGGCAAATTGCCTTTCTTCCAAATAATATTTTAAGTTTAACTGAGGGAAACAAACAATTAAAGAAAGATAAAATGGCTTCCAAAGCCTCATGTTCTTCCCTGGCTCCTTTGTCTCAGGCTTCACCTCAAGTGCCATCTTGCCTTTTCCCCAGCTCCTTGTGCTCAGGTCCTGCCTCCGCTGCCATCTTTCTCTTTCCCTTCTATACTGCCTACACCTTCTCTGTACTCTCTGTTCCCCCATACTAATTCTCTCACTGAACTTCCCTTTTTTTCTGAAACTCTCCTCACTCACTTTTCCTCTGAACCTATCAGAACCTGTCCCTTTAAAATTAAGACTTCTGAGGATCCAGAGGCTAAACCCTTAATTTCTTATATTCCCTGGACTAAAGCTGAACTGAGAGCCATGGTCAAAGATTTTCCCAAAGTAACTGAAGATCCTTACTGATTTGCTGAGGAATTTAATATAGTAATTCAAACTTATTAACCTGGCTTCTCTGACTTATATCAGATAGTTCATGGGCCTGTCAGTGAATGCCAGAGCAAGCACTGGATGGAAACTGCTAATTGGGAAAATCCTGAAAGGTTTCTACAATTACAGCTGGGAGACTGGGCTTGGGCAGTCACTAGGTGACTTCATCAGGCAATTCTTAGGGCTTTTCCAAAGTCTGTTGATTGGAACAAAATTCAGACTTGCTCACAAAAATCTGATGAATCTCTTCATGACTATTACAATTGACTTCAGATTGATTTTTATTTTAAATTCTTGTCTTACTTCAGATGTTGATTCCACCTGGGTAGCTTTTAACTCTATGTTTATTAATGGGTTGAACCAGGACCTCTCCCTTCTAGAAAAGAGGACCAGGATGGAATGGGAAACTATGTCCACTCCAGATTTAGGTAATCTGGTAAGCCAGCTCTCTCACACTCTAGATGAGTAACCTAAAAGGAAGACCGCTAAAATTCTCAATCTTCAACTCCAGGAAATAAAGGCCCCTAAAAAAAAAAACAAAACCCCCCTAGCTTCTGCTATTATTGAAAAAAGACAAGACATTGGAAAAGAGATTATTCCAACTTTAAGCATGCCAGGCACCTTCAGCTCTCTAACCAGCCTTTACAACGTTCTTCTAATTCTCAGTGATGGGACTCCAAGGAACTACAGGGGCTCTTCCTAATCCTCCCTCCTAATTGGCTTGGAGAATCAGTCTCCAGATTGAGGATGAATCTCTTCCAGTTCTAATTAACACTGGAGCCACACTTTCAGCATTATTATAAAGCAGCCCCTGCCTCGGAGTACTAAAATAGTTCAAATAGTGGGGATCTCTAATAAACCTCAAGAGGTTCCTACCTCTGAACCTTTGTTTAGGTCCTTCGAGAGTTACACAACCCCCTTCCCCCCCCCCCTTTTTTTAGTTCCTCCACCCCCATCCATTTTGAGAACTTCTTAGAGAAGACTCATACTGGAATTTCTTTCTTCTAAAAGGGGAAAATAATTCTAGAACTTGACAGCAGTCATCAAAGCAACCAATCAGGTGAATTAAATGACTTTGACATCTTTTATTTGCTCCATCTCTGGTGGCACCAGAGATGATTCTGGAAACATTGATCATTTGTACTGAATCAGCTACCACCCTTCTTATGGGCAAAATCTCCAACTGACACTGGCAAAATTTACAGCACACCTGCCATCAAGATTCAGATAGATCCCTCAAAACTTCTCAGAATTAATTGATATCATATATGTAAAGAAGTCCTTCAAGGTATAAAGCCCATAAAATGAGATTACAAGGTTTAAAGCCTCATTATCCCTTGTACTAGTCCCTGTAACACCCATTTTGCTGGTGAGAAAACCTAAGGCCTGAGGGTGGTTGTTTGTCCAGGACCTCCAAGCCGTAAACAACACTGTTATACCTTGACGACGTGTTGTTCCTAATCCTCATATGCTACTAACACCCATTCATCATAGGAAGAAAATTTTTTATTGTAATTGATTTATGTGATGCATTCTTTTTTTTTTTTAAATTAATTTTGTAAGTGAAATAGGGAGCATTTTTTTTCTTTTTTCTTTTTTTAAAAATTTTATTTATTTATTTTATTTATGGCTGTGTTGGGTCTTCGTTTCTGTGCCAGGGCTTTCTCCAGCTGTGGCAAGCGGGGGCCACTCTTCATCGCGGTGCACGGGCCTCTCACTATCGCGGCCTCTCTCGTGGCGGAGCACAGGCTCCAGACGCGCAGGCTCAGTAATTGTGGTTCACGGGCCCAGTTGCTCCGCGGCATGTGGGATCTTCCCAGACCAGGGCTCGAGCCCGTGTCCCCCGCATTGGCAGGCAGATTCTCAACCACTGCGCCACCAGGGAAGCCCCTATGTAATGCATTCTTTAGTATTCCAGTTGATGAAGATAGCCTACATTTGACCTTCAGTTGGGAAGTAAAACAATTCACTTGGATAGTAATGCCTCAGGGTTTTAGTGAGAGTCCTTGTTTCTCGCAAATCCTGAAGGCTGGTCTAGATGATATAATGCTCCCTAGGGTCTCTACTTTGTCACAATATGTGGATGATTGCTTCTTTGCTCTTCTTTTCAAGCCTCTTCATGGGAAGACAGTGTTAAAGCTTTCAGCTTTAAAGAGACCTAAGGTAACCAAGGAAAAATTGCAATTTGCTCGAGCCCAGACTTAACATTTAGGCCATCTGATATCAGAACAAGGGCTACAAGTAGATCCAGATAGACTCCATGGTGTGCTAAGTTTCCCCAAACCCCAAACTAAGCGCCAGCTGTGAGCTCTTCCCAGGCTAGTTGGTTATTGCCAAAATTGGACTCCAAACTTCTGTCTTATGACCAAAACTGTGTGTGTTTTAGTAAAGAATAACAGCCCCAACCCAATTTTATGAGAAAAAGCAGACGACATAAACTTTAATGCCTTAAAGGAGAATTTGATATACCCACTCACCCTTGAGCATCACATCTCAATTATCAGATTCCCTTTTTTCCTTTTTGCATATGAAAAGGAAGGGAATGCTCTTGGGGTACACATCCAAAAACATGAGGACCACCTTATACTCATAGGATATTATAGCCAACAACTGGACCCTCTGGCACAGGGATACCCCTCTTGCTTTAGAGCCATTGTTGCCACTACCCTTTTGGTTAAGGCCACTGAGAAAATTGTTGTGGGATCCCCTTTAACAATTTTTGTACATCCTGCAGTAGAAACCTCCTGAATTCTCATTACACTCAACATTTCTCAGCCAGCCACCTCACCTTCTATGAAGTCCTTTAATTAACTGTTCTTCACGCAACTTTTTCACTTTGTAATAATCTTAACCCTGCTACTCCTCTCCCCTCCTTCCCACTGACAAAGTCCCTCATGACTGCTTAATGCTGATGGATCACCACCTGACTCCTGGTGGTGATCTGCTGGAAATTACTTTGGGTAATGCTGACTTCTCATCATTCACTGATGGTTCTTATTTAAAAGGCGACAATGGCAAATATTGTGCTGGGTGTGCTATTGCAACTCTTTTTGATTTGTTGAGACAGCATCTTTTCCTATGGTTACTTCAGCCCAACAGTCTGAATTATATGCTCTTACATGAGTTTACACTTTAGCCAAGGTCAAAACGGCCAATATTTATACTGATAATACATATGCTTTTAGAGTAGCTCATGATTTTGGAATGTTGTGGGAGCAACATGGCTTCCTTACTTCCAGCAGAAATAAAATTAAAAATGGCCCCTATATTCAGAAATTACTGGATACAATATTTTTCACCTGGCACTTTAGCTATTGTTATGATTCTGGGGCATTCTAAACTTGACTCTCTGGAAGCTAAGGGAAATCACCTTGCTGACATTTCTGCAAGAAATGCTACCCTTAAAGGAACCAGCAGCAGTCAGACCTCTGTCATGGTCCAAAAGGATATTTCCCCAAATGATAACTTCTAAAAACTGGCTAGAGAAGCCCAACATTTGGCCTCAGAAAGGGGAAAAAAAGATTGGAAAGTCAATAATTATTGGTTTTATAAAAAGAGAAGCTCTGGTTTGGACCAAATAACTTTCTAGTTCTACCAGAGACTCTAAAATTCCCACTCCTCACCATAGTACATGCATCAAAATATTGGTCTACTGGCAAAATAATAGTATTCATGAATCAATATTGGGGGGTGAAACATTAGCAAGACTGCAAAAAGTGCCCGCCTCACTTGTTCCACTTGTTTGAAATACAACCCAGGGAAGTCTGTTTGTACTGTTCCCATTTTAAACTGTCTAATGGACTATTCAAGGTATGGCAAATGGATTCCATACAACTTTCTCCACCTTATGGATAGAAATATGTTTTAGTCATGGTCGGTATGCTTTCACATTGGACTGACGTCTTCCCTTGCAGGCAGGCTACTGTCTCTTCTGTGACTAATGTCCTTTTGGAAGAGATTATTCCTACCTGAGAACTCCTGTCTAACTTCCTAGTGATGAAGGAGCCCACTTTAGTGGTCAGGTACTTCAACTAGTCTGTGCTGTTTGGCTGGTTTTACAACACTTTCACTCAGTCCTCTCTGGTTTAGTCGAATGCACTAAAGGCATTAAGACTCAATTGGCAAAATTTGTAGAGGCCCTTCAAATACCTTGGCTAAAAGCATTGCTTTTGGTCCTTTTACATCTTAGATCCACCCTTTTTAGAACTCATAAACTTTCACCATTTGAGATAGTCATAGGATACCCAATGCACTTGGCTCCTGTATCTTTTGAACCACAACTGATAAAAGGAGAGATAGTTCAATATTGCAAAGGCTTAACTGCTTCTATTAAAAATAATCATGTTTTGGTAGAGCAATCTTTTCAGTGTATCCTCAGGAGACAAAGACCCTGAACATCACACCTTGCAACATGGAGATTTCATCTATTAGAAAAGACACCTCCAGAAGGACTCTTTTCAACTGGAAAGACCCCCATCAGGTACTTGTAACCAACTTTTCTGCTGCCAGACTCCAGGAAATAGACTCCTGGATTCACCTGACACACGTAAAATAGCACCAAACGCTGACTGGACCTGCACATCATTTAGTGAGTTGAAAGTAAAGATTTCCCCAAATTAAAGCAGATGACATCTGATGAGACAGCTTTCCCAAGATATCCTGACCAGGCCTGTTGGAAGTTTGTCACCAAACCTTTGATGATGACATAACACTTCAGATGATCTCCAATTTCTATGATCTTGATAACATATGGACTTTAGAGAAAAAGTGCCTGAGTTCTTCCTTCTGCCCTTACTTGTTACTGAAATGTGACCTCAATAGGTTTCCAATCTGTGCACTTTCCCTCCTATGTGGGCCAGTACACCTAAGAAAGTTTCTTCCTGGCATTGAGGGACAAAAAGCCACTGACACCAGGAAACCTGACTCCTGATCAGCAATGCTTTCAGAGAAAAATCTTGATCAAAAAGGGGAAATGTAAAAAATTAGTAAACAGAAATATCAGTTAAATAGTCGGGAGACCAGAAGGGGGAGTTCCATACCGTACAGTGGTAGCAGAACCCAACAGGAAGAAGAAATACTTCCTCTTCTTTCAAACAAGAACTCAGCAAATGAGAGAATATCACAACTCAGTGAATGAAAAGCCATGGACTATTAGTTTACTATACCCTCCCAACTCTCCCCCCACATAAAAGGGTTCTCTCCATTTTTTGCTGGGGACTTGTGTGGCGCACAATGGTTGAAGACCCTGAATTGCAATTCTCTGCTGATTATGAATACATGTATTTTTGCTGGAGAAATAACTGGCAGTCTATTTGTTTTAGGTCAACATAGCTGAGTAAGGGTTCTTGCCGTACATCCTGTGCAGAGCTTTCTGGTTCTAGGGAGTTCATTTAAATCTTCCGATTTCAGTTCTCTCATTTATAAAATGGGGCCCAAATTACTTACCTCAAAGGTAATGAGAATTATGTTAGAAAACACTATATAAATGAACTATTGTTATCATAACAAATATTCCCTTTTTTGTTTTGCAACCCAGCCCAATCATCTTCCATTAAGAACAAGTTAGCTAGACAAAATTTTTAGGCAAGTGGGGAAATTTGCAGCAATGGGCAACTTCCTGACCCTTTTTGAGTTGTGACTTCCCTTTGGGTTATTAGAGAATGATGAGCAGAGCAGAATTTACACTCTTTTGACATATTATACAAAGAAACTGGGGGAAACTTCTGAATATCCAGCTCTTCTCCAGGTATCACTTTTCCAATATTTCTTGAAATTGCTTTATGGAAGTTCTCTACATGTTTCTGTAAGTAAGAAATTTGTGCTTCAGTGGAAAAGTATGTATTGTTTACAGCATACCCTTTCAGATTATTTAATTCTGATTTTATGGGAGCTTTGAGCCTCTATGGGTTGAATTGTGTGCTCCCCTCTCTGCCCAATTCATATGTTGCAGTCCTAACTACCAGTAACTCAGAATGTGACCTTGTTTGGAAATAGAGTCATTGTGATTAGTTAAGAAGAGGTCGTACTGGACCTCATCTTGGGTAGGGCCCTGATGCAATATGACTGTTGTCCTTATCAAATGGGTAAATTTGGACAAAGACACACAGGGAGAATGTCATGTGAACATGAAGGCAGAGATCGGGATGATGCATTTCATCCCAAGGAACATCAAAGATTGACAGAAAACCACCAGAAGCCAGTTGAGAGGCATGGAACAGGTTCTCTCAGAGCCCCCAGAGAGAAACAGCCCTGCTGACATGTTGGTCTCCGACTTTCAGCCTCCAGAACTGTGAGACAGTTCTCACAGTTCTAAATTTCTGTTTTTAGCCACCCAGTTTGTGGTACTTTGTTAAGGGAGCCCTAGAAAACGTATCCATCTTTCATGACTTTGAGCCACTTTAAACTCTGTGAGTTATAGCTAAGTGATAGCAATGCAAATAATCCTTGTCTATAGACATGCAAATTTTGTCCTGTCCACCTGGAGGCTTAATTGGCTTTCTTCTCCTACTGTGAAAGAAGGCAGTTTTTTCCTATTTGCACATTCATTCCAATATTCTTCATCTTTAAATGTGTTGGTTCTTTGGTTTCTCCTCTGAACTGATTATAACATTTTGCTGGTTCCCTTTTTTGATAATGAGTTAAATAAAATCTTTAACACGTGTCTATTTTACACCTGTAGGAGAGCCAAGCTTTTACATTTTTTGGAGGAAATTTATCCTTTAACAGTTCTTTATTATCAAATAGTTCTTCATGTGTTTAATTTATATACTACTTTATTTAACAATTTTCTCTTTAGTTTTTTTTTTCTTAACATCTTTATTGGAGTATAATTGCTTTACAATGTTGTTTTCGTTTCTGCTGCATAACGAAGTGAATCAGCAATATGTATACATATATCCTCATATCCCCTCCCTCTTACGTCTCCCTCCCATGCTCCCTATCCCACCCCTCTATGTGGTCACAAAGTACCGAGCTAATCTCCCTGTGTGATGCAGCTGCTTCCCACTAGCTATCTATTTTACATTTGGTAGTGTATATATGTCAATGCTACTCTCTCACTTCGTCCCAGCTTACCCTTCCCCCTCCTCGTTTCCTCAAGCCCATTCTCTATGTCTGCGTCTTTATTCCTGTCCTGCCCCTATGTACATTGGAACATTTTCTTTGGATTCCATATATATGTGTTAGCATATGGCATTTGTTTTTCCCTTTCTGACTTACTTCACTCTGTATGACAGACTCTAGGTCCATCCAACCCACTACAAATAACTCATTTTCGTTTCTTTTTATGGCTGAGTAATATTCCACTGTATATATGTGCCACATCTTCTTCATCGATTCATCTGTTAATGGACACTTAGGTTGCTTCCATGTCCTGGGTATTGTAAATAGAGCTGTAATGAATGAATTTTTTGAATTATGGTTTTCTCAGGGCATATGCCCAGTAGTGGGGTTGCTAGGTAGTATGGTAGTTTTATTTTTAGTTTTAAAAAAGACCTCCATACTGTTCTCCATAGTGGCTATATCAATTTACATTCCCACGAACTGTGCAAGAGGGTTCCCTTTGCTCTACACCCTCTCCAGCATTTATTCTTTGTAGATGTTTTTGATGATGGCCATTCTGACTGGTGTGAGGTGATACCAAATTGTGGATTTGATTTGCATTTCTCTAATGATTAGTGATGTTGAGCATCCTTTCATGTGTTTGTTGGCAATCTGTATATCTTTGGAGAAATGTCTCTTTAGATCTTCTGCCCATTTTTGGATTGGGTTGTTTGTTTTTTGATATTGAGCTGCATGAGCTGTTGTATATTATGGAGATTAATCCATTGTCAGTTGCTTCATTTGTAAATATTTTCTCCAATTCTGAGGGTTGTCTTTCCATCTTGTTTATGGTTTCCTTTGCTGTGCAAAAGCTTTTAAGTTTCATTAGGTCTCATTTGTTTATTTTGGTTTTTATTTCCATTTCTCTAGGAGGTGGGTCAAAAAGGATCTTGCTGTGATTTATGTCAAAGAGTGTTCTTCCTATTATTTTCCTCTAAGAGTTTTAGAGTGTCTGGCCTTACATTTAGGTCTTTAATCCATTTTGAGTTTATTTTTGTGTATGGTATTAGGGAGTGTTCTAATTTCATACTTTTACATGTACCTGTCCAGTTTTCCCAGCAGCACTTATTGAAGAGGCTGTCTTTTCTCCACTGTATATTCTTGCCTCCTTTATCAAAAATGAGGTTACCATATATGCGTGAGTTTATCTCTGGGCTTTCTATCCTGTTCCATTGATCTATATTTCTGTTTTTGTGCCAGTACCATATGGTCTTGATTACTGTAGCTTTGTAGTATAGACTGAAGCCTGGGAACCTGTTTCCTCCAGCTCCGTTTTTCTTTCTCAAGATTACTTTGGCTATTCGGAGTCTTTTGTGTTTCCATACAAATTGTGAAATTTTTTGTTCTAGTTCTGTGAAAAATGCCATTGGTAGTTTCATAGGGATTGCATTGAATCTGTAGATTGTTTTGGGTAGCATAGTTATTTTCACAATGTTGATTCTTCCAATCCAAGAACATGGTATATCTCTCCATCTGTTTGTATCATCATTAATTTTTTTTCATCAGTGTCTTATAGTTTTCTGCATACAGGTCTTTTGTCCCCCTAGGTAGGTTTATTCCTAGGTATTTTATTCTTTTTGTTGCAATGGTAAATGGGAGTGTTTCCTTAATTTCTCTTTGAGATTTTTCATCAGTAGTGAATAGGAATACAAGAGATTTCTGTACGTTAATTTAGTATCCTGTTACTTTACCAAATTCATTGATTAGCTCTAGTAGTTTTCTGGTAGCAAATTAAGGATTCTCTATGTATAGTATCATGTCATCTGCAAATTGTGACAGCATTACTTGTTCTTTTCTGATTTGGATTCCTTTTATTTCTTTTTCTTCACTGATTGCTGTGGCTAAAACTTCCAAACCTATGTTGAATAATAGTGGTGAGAGTGGGAAACCTTGTCTTGTTCCTGATCTTAGAAGAAGTGCTTCATGTTTTTCACCATTGAGAACGAGGTTAGCTGTGGGTTTGTCATATATGGCCTTTATTATGTTGGGGTAAGTTCCCTCTATGCCTACTTTCTGGAGAGTTTTCATCATAAGTGGGTGTTGAATTTTTTCAAAAGCTTTTTCTGCATCTACTGCGATTATCATACGGTTTTTATCCTTCAGTTTGTTAATATGGTGTATCACATTGATTGATTTGCGTATATTGAAGAATCCTTGCATTCCTGGGATAAACCCCACTTGATCATGTTGTATGATCCTTTTAATGTGCTGCTGGGTTCTGTTTGCTAGTATTTTGTTGAGGATTTTTGCCTCTATGTTCATCAGTGATATTGGTCTGTAGTTTTCTTTTTTTGTGAGAGCTTTGTCTGGTTTTGGTATCAGGGTGATGGTGGCCTCGTAGAATGAGTTTGGGAGTGTTCCTCCCTCTGCTATATTTTGGAAGAGTTTTAGAAGGATAGGTGTTAGCTCTCCTCTAAATGTTTGATAGAATTTGCCATAGAATAGACAGAATTTGATAGAATTCGTGAAGCCATCTGGCCCTGGACTTTTTTTGTTGGAAGATTTTTAATCACAGTTTCATATGCAGTCCTTGTGATTGGTCTCTTAATATTTTCTATTTCTTCCTGGTTTAGGCTTGGAAGGTTGTGCTCTCTAAAAATTTGTCCATTTCTTGCAGGTTGTCCATTTTATTGGCATATAGTTGCTTGTAGTAATCTCTCATGATTCTTTGTATTTCTGCAGTGTCAGTTATTCTGACACTGTTATATTCTGTTGATTTGAGTCTTCTCTCTTTTTTTCTTGATAAGTCTGGCTAGTGGTTTATCAATTTTGTTTATCTTCTCAAAGAACCAGCTTTTAGTTTTATTGATCTTTGCTATCATTTCCTTTATTTATTTTTCCTTTATTTCTGATCCGATCTTTACGATTTCTTTCCCTCTGCTAACTTTGGGAGTTTTTTGTTCTTCTTTCTCTAATTGCCTTAGGTGTAAGTTTAGGTTGTTTATTTGAGATTTTTCTTGTTTCCTGAGGTAAGATTGCATTGCTATAAACTTCCCTTTTCGATATGCTTTTGCTGTGTCCCATAGGTTTTGGGTCGTCGTGTTTTCATTGCCATTTGTTTCTAGATATTTTTTGATTTCCTCTTTGATTTCTTCAGTGATCTCTTGGTTATTTAATAGCGTATTGTTTAGCCTCCATGTGTTTGTAATTTTGACAGGTTTTTTTCCTGTGGTTGATACTTTATCTCATAACATTGTGGTGGGTAAAGATACTTGATACGATTTCCATTTTCTTAAATATACCAAGGCTTGATTTGTGACCCAAGATATGATCTATCCTGGAGGATATTCCATGAGCACTTGAGAAGAAAGTGTATTCTGTTGTTTCGGATGGAATGTCCTATAAATATCAATTAAGTCCATCTTGTTTGATGTGTCATTTAAAGCTTGTGTTCCCTTATTTATTTTCATTTTGGATGATCTGTCCATTGGTGAAAGTGGGGTGTTAAAGTTCCCTACTATTATTGTGTTACTGTCGATTTCCCCTTTTATGGCTGTTAGTATTTGCCTTATATATTGAGGTGCTCCTATGTTGAGTTCATAAATATTTACAATTGTTATATCTTCATAGATTGATGCCTTGATCATTACCTCAGGTCCTACTGTGTCTCTTGTAATAGTCTTTATTTTAAAGTCTATTTTGTCTGATATGAGAATTGCTACTCCAGCTTTCTTTTGATTTCCATTTGCATGGAATATCTTTTTCCATCCCCTTACTTTCAGTCTGTATGTGTCCCTAGGTCTGAAGTATGTCTCTTGTAGACAGCATATATATGGGTCTTGTTATTGTATCCATTGAGCCAGCAAACGTCTTTTGGTTGGAGCATTTAATCCATTTACATTTGAGGTAATTATTGATATGTATGTTCCTATTACCATTTTCTTAATTGTTTTGGGATTGTTTTCTTAGGTCTTTTCTTTCTCTTGTGTTTCTTGCCTAGAGAAGTTCCTTTAGCGTTTATTGTAATGCTGGTTTGGTGGTGCTGAATTCTCTTAATTTTTTCTTGTCTGTAAAGGTTTTAATTTCTCTGTCAAATCTGAATGAGATCCTTGCTTGGTAGAGTAATCTTGGTTGTAGATTTTTCCCTTTCATCACTTTACATATGTCCTGCCACTCCCTTCAGGCTTGCAGAGTTTCTGCTGAAAGATCAGCTGTTAACCCTATTGGGATTCCCTTGTATGTTATTTGTTGCTTTTCCCTTGCTGCTTTTAATATTTCTTCTTTGTATTTACTTTTTGATAGTTTGATTAATATGTGTCTTGGTGTGTTTCTCCTTGGATTTATCCTGTATGGGACTCTCTGAGCTTCCTGAACTTGATTGACTATTTCCTTTCCCATGTTAGAGAAGTTTTCAAGTATAATATCTTTAAATATTTTCTCAGACCCTTTCTTTTTCTCTTCTTCTTTTGGAACCCCTATAATTCGAATGTTGGTATGTTTAATGTTGTCCAGGATGTCTCTGAGACTGTCCTCAATTCTTTTCATTCTTTTTTCTTTATTCTGCTCTGCAATAGTTATTTCCACTAGTTTATCTTCCAGGTCACTTATCTGTTCTTCTGCCTCAGTTATTGTGCTATTGATTCCTTCTAGAGAATTTTAAATTTCATTTATTGTGCTGTTCATCACTGTTTGTTTGCTCTTTAGTTCTTCTAGGTCCTTGTTAAACGTGTCTTATATTTTCTCCATTCTATTTCCAAGATTTTGGATCATCTTTACAATCATTACTCTCAATTCTTTTTCAGGTAGACTGACTATTTCCTCTTCACTTGTTTGGTCTGGTGGGTTTTTACCTTTCTCCTTCATCTGCTACGTATTTCTCTGTCTTCTCATTTTGCTTAACTTACTGTGTTTGGGGGTCTCCCTTTCACAGGCTGCAGGTTCGTAGTTCCCATTGTTTTTGGTGTCTGCCCTCAGTGGGTTAGGTTGGTTCAGTGGGTTGTGCAGGCTTCTTCATGGAAGGGACTTGCACCTGTGTTCTGGTGAGTGGGGCTTGATCTTGTCTTTCTGGTGGGCAGGGCTGCCTCCAGTGATGTGTTTTGTGGTGTCTGTGAACTTAGTATGATTTTAGGCAGCCTCTCTGCTAATGGGTGGGGTTGTGTTCCTCTCTTTCTAGTTGTTGGCATGCTGTATCCAGCACTGGAGCATGCTGGTTGTTGAGTGGAGCTGGGTCTTAGTGTTGAGTCAGAGATCTCTGGTAGAGCTCTTGCCAATTGATATTACATGGGGCTGGGAGGTCTCTGGTGGTCCAATGTCCTGAACTTGGCTCTTTCACCTCAGAGGCTCAGGCTTGACACCAGGTCAGAGCACCAAGATCCTGTCAGCCACACAGCTCAGAGGAAAAGGGAGAAAAAAAGAAAAGAGAAAAAAAGAAAATTAGAAAAAATAATTAAAATTAAAAAATTATTAAAATTAAAAAAGTAATTAAAACAAAAAGAGAACAA
The DNA here is from genome assembly GCF_009873245.2 of Balaenoptera musculus. Classification (NCBI taxonomy): domain Eukaryota; kingdom Metazoa; phylum Chordata; class Mammalia; order Artiodactyla; family Balaenopteridae; genus Balaenoptera; species Balaenoptera musculus. Next base: position 27,030,875 of record NC_045804.1, read on the forward strand.
CCAAACCAAGAAACAAAACCACCAATAATAACAAGGGCTAAAAACTATACTGATATAAACATAATAATCATAAATAAGTCAGTCACAAACAGCAAACCCCAATTCTACAGTTGCTCACAAAGGCCAACCTCTCAATTTTGGGTTGATTCGTTTTCTATTCAGGTATTCCACAGATGCAGGGTGCATCAAGTTGATTGTGGGGATTTAATCCACTGCTCCTTAGGCTGCTGGGAGAAATTTCCCTTTCTCTTCTTTGTTCGCACAGCTCCTGGGGTTCAGCTTTGGTTTTGGCCCCACCTCTGCGTGTAGGTTGCCCTCAGTCTTCTGTTCCTGCCTGGACAGGATGAGGTTAAAGCAGCAGCTGATTAGCGGGCTCTGGCTCACTCATGCCAGGGGGAGGGAGAAGTATGGTAGTTACAATTGGAATGCTGGGCGTACCTTCAGCGGCAGAGGGCAACGTGATGTTGGAACAGCCTGAGGTGCACTGTGTGTTCTCCTAGGGAACTTGTCCCTGGATTACAGGACCCTGACAGTGGCGGGCTGCAAGGCTCCCAGGGGGTGTGGTGTGGATAGTGACCTGTGCTTGCACACAGGATTCTTGGTGGCTGCAGCAGAAGTGTTAGCTCTTCATGCCCGTCTCTGGTGTCCGAGCTGATAGCCGTGGCTTGTGCCTGTCTCTGGAGCTTGTTTAGGTGATGCTCTGCCTTCTATGGGCAGATGGGGAAGGAATCCTCTCTCCTCATCACCTGAAACAATGGTCTCTTGCCTCTTAGGCAGGTCCAGACTTTTTCCTGGGCTCCCTCCCAGCTAGCTGTCATGCACTAGCCCCCTTCAGGCTGTGTTCACACAGCCAACCCCAGTCCTCTCCCTGGGATCTGACCTCCAAACCCCAAGCCTCAGCTCCCAGCCCCCACCTGCCCCGGTGGGTGAACAGACAAGCCTCTCAGGCTGGTGAGTGCTGGTTGGCACCAATCCTCTGTGTGGGAATCTCTCTGCTTTGCCCTCTGCACCAGTGTTGCTGTGCTCTCCTCTGTGGCTCTGAAGCTTCCCCTCGCCCTACCCCTGTCTCTGACAGTGAAGGGGCTTCCTAGTGTGTGGAAACTTTTCCTCCTTCAAAGCTCCCTCCCAGAGGTGCAGGTCCCATCCCTATTCTTTTGTCTCATTTTTTTCTTTTTTCTTTTGCCCTACCCATGTACGTGGGGATTTTCTTGCATTTAGGGTAGTCTGAGGTCTTCTGCCAGCGTTCAGTAGGTGGTCTGTAGGAGTTGTTCCACATGTAGATGCATTTTTGTTGTATTTGTTGGAGGATTGTGATCTCCATGTCTTACTCCTCCACCGTTTTGAAGGTCCACCCTCTCTTTAGTCCTTTTGATGGTGACATCCCAATGGGTTAGAGACACATCTGTGCCAAATTGAGGAAGGGTCATCTGTGGGACATAATAACTTTTATAAAATACTTGAAAGGCTGTCACTTGAAGGAGGGGCAGAGTCATTCCTTGTTTCCATAAGCAGCTGTCAGTTATAGGGGAACATGTTTTGGCTCCACAGAAAGATGAACTTGATTATCATCAGAGTTGTCCAAAGACAAAATGGGCTGCCTTGGGAGGCAGTGAGTTTCTGTGGTTGAAGTTGTGCAGGGAGGTTTAGGATGGCCTTTTGGTGGTATGTCATATCAGAGTTTAAGAATAAAGGGTTGGCTGGACGTTGTAGGTCCTTTCTGGTCATAAGAATCAGTAATTCAAAAATATAAAGACTTACATCAATATCTTCTCCCCCACTTCTTTTCTTGCTCTCATCTCTAAACTTCTTTTGCCTTAGTTAAATTGCAAATCCTTCTTCTCTAGTCTTGTTTCCAGCTTCTCGGTGATTGTCATTTTCCCCTTCAATCTTGAGATGGCTCTTTTGCGTAGAGAGTCTGCTTTCTCTTTATTAGCTTATGTTCACCTGGCTGCCCACCAGATGGAGTCAGGAGGGAACATTTAGAGCCTTCATCCTCTGGGCCTGGGCCTGGGGCTTCTAGTATGCAAGTTATGTTTGACAAAGATTTCAAGATGTCATTGGTAAGTGGCTGAGAAACATCGTGGGTGTGGTGTTATTGCCTGACACACTCTGGGTCTGTAGTCTTGCAAAACTCGGAGGGTATAATTAATGTCATACACATACTGTCTAATGTCATCATATATCTGTCAGTGATGGGTCCTCATGGGCGTTTTCTGACTCTTGGTGCTAAGCTTCATGAGTCCCCATCACTGCTTTCCAGGCATGTCATCATTTTGCAGGTTATAATTTGCAAAACAAGAGAGACACCTATTAACATTGAGCCAGTTAAGATTATTCCAGCGACTTCATTATATGCCATGCATCTTACAAGTTTGTAATTATGCAGTTAAAAAAAATTGCCAAAGGCAACCACTTGACATAGATATATAGTTCTAGTCCACAAAAATTATTGATATAATTTTGTTTTGCCTTCTTTTATTAAAAAAAAGTAGGTTAAAAAAATCAGTGAGCTTTATCAGTGTACATAGAAATCCCAATGCAGTTGCAGTGCCTGAAGTTTACTGATGTAACATAGGTCGCACCTTGGATCTTAAAAAAGTGTTGATTTGCTGCTCTTGCTGCAATGGAAGTAGAGACCCCTGTTCATTTATTGTTGGGGATCTTTATTCTTCCAGGATGCTGCAACTATAGATTGTGCTGAAGATTAAAAAGGTAATGGTGAGATAGGGATTTGACCAGTGGCAGGCAGCTGGTTCTGAGTCTTCACTGGGGGCAAGTGTGGAACGCTATTACCTAAATCCTGGCCAAATATTACACTGCTGCAGGGCATCAGATCACTAACATGGCATCAAATCAACCAGAAAGACAGTTAACCAGGAAACACGCAGCTAATTTCTTTCAGGAGGAAGAGCTCCTTTCACTTTATTCCCCCTGAGAACCCTCACTAGCTAGAAATCCAAGCCAGTGCCTGCCCAGCAGAGCTCAGTGACCAGTGGGGAGTCTGTTTTATTGAATCTTCAGGGCCAGAGTTCCCTCCTTGCTTCTTTGCTCTAACTCCTTCCTAGGAAACTCATGTCTATCAAGTTCCAGTCCCTGGATATCCACCTTTAATTTTCTTTTTATTTCATCATGTCTCATTACACCTCAGTTACAATTAGAAAAGTTGCTTTGAGGTTTCTTCTCCCAGGAGATGGATATTAAGTCCTTTCATGTGACTTCTGGCTAATCCATCAACTCAAGCAAAATTGCTGGCTAAAAGGATATTCAAACTTTAAAACCCTTTCTTTTTTAAAATGAATGTTTAACTTCATAAGTCATGTATATGAAATGGAATCATTTTCACCCCTTATGAAGATCTAAAAATGAAATATTATGTCTCTCTTTTTTCTTTGCAATTTGAGTATATATTTATCCCCTCAAAAGCCGTGATTCTGAAAAGCTCAGGGTAAAGGGAATTCTTTTAAACTATGTCTTATTTCACCACTAGTTTCATCTCTGAGCTTAGATTTAAGCTTAATTTCTCTCTGGTGGTCATTTAGTGAGAGTCCTAATGATCTGCTCCCAGGTTTCACTGTCAAGTAGTTAATGATCTGCAAACCAACCCTTTAATTTAACTAACTCTTGATATTTTCCATGTAAAAATATTTCAAGGCAAAGAAATGTTCTGTAATGCAACGGATCACACTCAATTTCTATTTGATAAACTCAGATATATGTTTCTTAGATGTTTTTTAATGGAATGTATGAACAACTCGGTGCTAGGAAACCTGGATTTTAGGCTTCACCTTGTGGATAACTTGAAATAAAATCAATATCTGCAGATATTTGACATACATCCTGTTATTCCCTCTCCTTGTCCATGGCAGACGTTGCTAATAGAGCAAGCTAAGATTTCTAGTCAAGCCCAGAGACAGCTTCAGAATTCTTCTCATGGTGGCTCTCTAGGCAGCCCCTGCTAATTGATTAGGGTTACCAGAGATGAAAATTATTTGCCAGTCTAGAGCAAAGAAGTTCTTCCCTTCCAAAATACTATTGTTGTGTATGATGTGCTATTAATGTCCTTTTTTTTTTTGGAAAAATATAAAGTTTATAGAAAAATACCATTTCCTTCCATCTGAAGAACTCTGAATTTCCAAAAGTCAAAGTTCTGATTGGGTCTTCATGGGATGTGCTAGAATATCAGGGTCCTGGGGAGGTACTGCAGGAAGTCAGGGCTGAATAAGAAAGAGGTTGACACAGTCTGCCAGCAGTCCTACTGGCTCAGGGATCCAGTGTGAGACACTGTCACCTGCAACATTGGAGATTCTGAAAGGGCCCCATACTTGGTTCCAACCCCTCCCAGCCATAGTCTGTGAGCAGTCCTGCTGGTGGGAGGTACTCCTGTATGAGCCTCAGGAGATTCTGAAATGGCCCTGTAATCAGCTCGAGCCCTTCCAGCCATGGTCAGGGAGCAGTCCAGCCTACTTGGAACCTTGTGAGGGATATGCCCATCTGTGCCTCCAAAGCCAGGCCTGTACCTCAGTCATGGCTGTGAGCCCTGAAACAGCCCTGAGATTTGGTTCCAGCCTCTCTCAGCCATGGACCAAGGATAGTCTTTTCCACCCAGGGACCCACTCAGCGACCTGGCAAGATCCCTCCCAGACACCTGGCAGGAGCCATACCTGTCCGTGCACCTGGTAATAGGTGATCTGTCTGAGGACCTAATTGTGGGCCCTGAAGTGGACGCTTGTCCCAGTGCCACCCTACTGAATAGTGTCCTGGAGGCAGTGCCATCCACCCAGGGAACAGACAGGATCCATGCCTACCTGAGCTTCTGGTAACAAGCCTGCCAACTGCAGAACCCCCTGCAAACCCAGTAACAGCCTCATAACTCAGCCCCAGTGCAACATGACTGTGATTCTAGAGGAAATCCAATCAGCCCGGGGAACTGCCAAAACTAGTCTGCAAAGACTGGAAGAGGTGTTTGCTCCTTCAAATACATAGACATCAATGCAAATCTACATAGATCATGAAGAATCAGATAAATATGACATCATCAAAAGAAACTAATAAAACTCCAGAACTGAGAAATATATCCATGCATATATGGTTAACTAATATTTGGTAAGGGAGCCAAGATAATTCAATGGGAAAGATACTTTCTTCAATAAATGATGTTGGGAAAATGGGATATTGACATGCAAAGAATGAAACTGGACCTCTATCCTATAACACTTAAAAAAATTAACTCGAAATGTATGAAAGGCTTAAACATAAGAACTGAAAGTGTAAAACTGCTAAGAAAACATAGAGAAAAGGTCCTTGATGTTGATCTTGGCAACAACTTTTGGGCTATAACACCAAAAGTACAAGAAACAAAAGCAAAAATAAACAAGTGGGGCTATATAAAATTTTAAAAACCTTCTGCACAGCAACAGAAACAATCAACAAAATGAAAAGGCAATCTATAGAATAGGAGAAAATATTTGCAAACAATCTATCTCATAATGGGTTAATATCCAAAATAAAGGTGGAGCTCATACAACTCAATAGCAAAAAAATCACATACCATGATTAAAACATGGGTAAAGGACCTGAATAGACATTAAAAAAAATAGACATACGAATAGCCAGTAGGTACATGAAAAGATGCTCAACATCACTAATCATCAAGGAATGCAAATCAAAACTACAATGAGACATCACCTCACACATGTTAGGATAGCAATTATAAAATGACAAGAGACAACAAGTGTTGGCAAAGATGTGAAGAAAAGGGAACCCTTGTGGACTGCTGGTGGGAATGTAAATTGGTGCAGGCACTATGAATAATAGTATGGAGTTTCTGCAGAAAATTAAAACTAGAGTTACCATATGATCTGGCAATCCCACTTCTGGGTATATATCTGAAGGAAATGAAATCACTACCTTGAAGAGATATCTGCACTCCCATGTTCATTGCAGCATTATTTACGTAGTCAAGGCATGGAAACAACCTAAGTGTCAGTTGATGGGTAAATGGAAAAAGAAAACGTAATATACATATATGTGTGCACACATACACATACATACACACAGAGGAATATCATTCAGCTATAAAAAGGAAGGAAATCTGCCATTTGTGACAACATGGGTGGACCTTGAGGACATTATGCTAAGTGAAATAAAAGTCAGACAGAGAAAGACAAACACTGTGTGATTCCAATTATATGTGGAATCTAAAAAGCCTGAACTCATAGAAACAGAGAGTAGATTGGTGGTTGCCAGGGGCTGGGGGTGGAGGGGATGGATGTTGATGGTCAAAGGGTACAAAATACTAGTTATAAGAGAAATAAATTCTAAGGATGTAATGTACAGCATGGTGACTATCATTAACATTACTGCATTGTATATTTGAAAGAACTAAGAGATTAGATCTAAATGTTCTCACCACACACTAAAAAGGAAACTATGTGATGTGATGGGTGTGTTAACTAATATTGTAATTATTTTGTAATGTATACATATATCAAATCATCCTGTTGTACACCTTAAACTTATACAGTGTTATATGTCAAATATATCTCAATAAAGCTGGAAATAAAAGGTAGAGGGAAGACAGAACCCAAGGACACTGACAAAACTACAGTGAATAGCTTAGAGATCCGATACCCAGTGTTAAAATGGCTGTGAAATATTCAAGTTGTTGGAGCAGGTGTTGGAATTCAGAGAGCCTAGTTCAGGGTTTGATAGTGGACATGTAAACAGAAGAAGGCCAGCAATATTTAGGAGGTTAAGGTGCCCATTTTCACATCCCTTCACAGCAAATTTTCAGTTAGTGAACAGGGGCACAGAGCACAGAGAATAATATTTAGCTTCCAGGGGTTGAGGGCTTGCAAATGAAGGGAGTTGTCAGATCTCCCGAGCCAAAGAGGGTGGGCTTGAGTGAGGGTTATGGTTGAGATGGGGAGCTAAAAAGGAAGAGCTGCAATCCCATGTAAATGCAAGAACTCAGGGCTTATCCCTAGCACATTAAATACCAGGGCCAGGACAGAGATGCTAAACTTGATGTTAAACACTACAGGGAGGGTCTGCAGAATGCTGGGACTGTCACCAACCTTGGTAAGGATCTTACAGCACTCATGTCCCAGGAGTGTGTGCACATAAAACCAAGGATCCACCTGACTTGCAAACATATCCTGCAGTATAGCTAGCTCTCTCAGGGTTAAACCTGATAGAAGTGTCCAGTGTTTGGGATGCAGGGGTCTTCCCCAAGCTATTTCAGAGATGCTGAAGACTGAGGGCATGTAACTCATAAATCCTGTGGGAAAAGTTCTTTGATTGAATTGGGTGGGAGATTGAGTTCAATAGGAAACCTGGGTGGTGGTATACTTTTCCTAGTTGTCTCTTGATATTCTCAGGGGACTGAGAACAAGCAAAGGTCTCATAATGGATACAGAACTACCCAGAAAACTTAGGCAGTTTGACATGCTCTTTCATAATCATTGCCACTTAACAGAGGAAAATCCTTTCCCCATAATGGCCTGGGTTGGGAAAAGGACTCTTCTTCCTTTTTTGGACCCAATTTGATGTGGCACATTTTGGGTCTGTTTGTAGTCATATCTGCGTCTACTTGGGGATCAGGTTTCACTATCATTGTTCTTAGTGCAGCAAATCTCAATCCTGGCTGAATATTACAGTCACTGGATGAGCTTTTAAAAAACAATCCTGTGGTAAGTAATCTCTTATCATCCCTTAAAATTCTATAATTTGATTAATGAGAAGCCCAGGGATAATTTTTTTAATTGAAGTATACTTCAATTGATAAGCAGTTGATTTACAATATTATATTAGTTTCAGGTGTACAGCATAGTGATTCAGTATTTTTAAAGATTATACTCCACTAAAAGTTATTATAAGATAATGGATACAATTCCCTGTGAAATAAAATATATCCTTGTTGCCAAACTATTTTACACATAGTAATTTGTATCTTTTAATCTCATATCCTTATCTTGCCTCTCCACCTTCCCTCTCCCCAAAGGTAATCACTAGTTTTCTATATCTGTGGGTCTGTTTCTGTTTTGCTGTATGTATTTGTTTGCTTTATTTTTTAGATTCCACATATAAGGGATGTCATACTGTATTTGTCTTTGTCTGACTGATTTTACTAAGCATAATGTTCTCTAGGTCCATCCATGTTGCTGCAAATGACAGAATTTCATTCTTTTTCATGGTGGACTAATATTCCATTATATATCATGTATAATGTGATATATATATCACATCTTCTTTATCCATTCATCTGTTGATGGACACTTGGGTTGCTTCCATATCTTGGCTACTGTGACTAGCACTGCTATGAACATTAGGGTGCATGTATCTTTTGACATTAGTGTTTTCATTTTTTCTGGATATGTACTCAGGAGTAGAATTGCTGGATCATATGGTAGTTCTGTTTTTAGTTTTCTGAGGAACCTCCATACTGTTTTCAAAAGTGGCTGCACCAATTTACTTTCCCACCAGCCATGTAAAGTTTTCCCTTCATCCTCGCCAACATTTGATATTTGTGGTCTTTCTGATGATAGCCATTCTGAGCACTCTAAGGTGATATCTCGTTTTTTTTTTGATTTGCATGTCTCCAAATATTAGCTCTAAAGCTCTAAAGATTAGCTCTAAAGACATTGAGCATCTTTTCATGTGCCTGTTAACCATCTGTATGTCTTCTCTGGAAAATATCTGTTCAGGTCTTCTTCCCATTTTTTGATTGTGTTTTTATTTTTTTGATATCGAGTTGTATGAGCTGTTTATATATTTTGAATATTAACTCCTTGTTGATCATAACATTTACAAATATTTTTCTCCCACTCCATAAGTTGTCTTTTGGTCTGTCAATGGTTTCCTTTTCTGTGCAAAAGATTTTAAGTTTAATTAGGTCCCATTTGTTTATTTTTGCTTTTATTTCTTTTGCCTAGGGGACAGATACAAAAAATTATTGCTATGATTTATGTCAAAGAGTGTTCTGCCTATGTTCTTGTCTAGGAGCTTTATGCATTTAGGTCTTTAAACAATTTTGTGTTTATTTTGTATATGGTGTGGGGAAATGTTCTAATCTCACTGTTTTACATGTGGCTATCTAGTTTTCCCAGCACCACTTATTGAAAAGACAGTCTTTTCTCTACTGGATATTCTTGCCTCCTTTGTTGAAGGTTAATTGAACATAAGTATGTGGGTTTATTTCTGGACTCTCTATTTTGTTCCATTGATTTATGTGTCTGTTTTTGTGATAGTACCATGCTGTTTTGATTGCTGTAATTTTGTAGTATAGTCTGAAGTCAGGGCACATGATACCTCCAGCTTTATTCTTTTTTTCAAGATTGCTTTGGCAGTTAAGGGTCTTTTGTGGTTCCATGTGAATTTTAGGATTATTTGTTCTAGTTCTGTGAAAAATGTCTTGAGTCTTTTGATAGGGATTGCGTTAAGTCTGTAGATTAAGCAATCTATGGCCATTTTAACAATATTCATTCTTCCAATCCAAGAGCATGGGATATCTTTCCATTTCTTTGTATCATCTTCAATTTCCTTCATTAATGTTTTATAGTTTTCAAAGTATAGGTCTTTCACCTCTTTGGTTAAATTTATTACTAGGTATTTTATTCTTTTTTGATGCAACTTTAATAGGGATTTTTTTTAACTTTCTCTTTCTGACTGCTTATTGTTAGTGTAGAGAAAAGCAACAAATTTCTGTATATTAATCTTGTATCCTGAAACTTTGCTAAATTCATTTATTATTTCTAATAGTTTTTTTGGTGGAGGTTTTAGAATTTTCTATATAAAGTATCATGTTATCTGCAAATAGTGACAGTTTTACTTCTTCCCTTCCAATTTGGATGATTTTTATTTCTTTTTCTTATCTGATTGCTGTGGCTAAGACTTCCGATATTATATTAAATAAAGGTGGCAAGAATGGGCATCCTTGTGTTGTTTCTGACTTTTGAGGAAAAGCTTTCAGCTTTTCACCATTGAGTATGATGTTAGCTGCGGGTTTGTCATAAATGGCTTTTATTATGTTGAGATTTATACCCTCTATAGTCATTTTGATGAGAGTTTTTAATCATAAATGGATGTTGAATTTTGTAAAATGCTATTTCTGTGTGGATAGAGATGATCAGGTGATTTTTATCTTTCCTTTTGTTAATGTGGTGTATTGATTGATTAGTGAATATTGAACTATCCTTTCATCCCTAGAATAAATCCAACTTGATCATGGTGTATGATGCTTTTTATATATTGTTGGATTCAGTTTGTTAATATTTTGTTGAGTGTTTTTTGCATCTATATTCATCAAAGATATTGGCTTGTAATTTTCTTTTTTTGTAGTGTTTTTGTCTGGTTTTGGTATCAGGGTAATTGTAGCCTTGCAGAATGAATTTGTGAGTGTCCCATCCTCCAATTTTTTGGAATAGCTTGAGAAGGATAGGTATTAGCTCTGTTTGATATGTTTGGTTGTATTCCCCTGTGAATCTGTCCAGTCCCAGACTTTTGTTTGTTGGGAGGTTTTTTTTTTAATTAAAAATTGAATTTCGCTCTTAGTGACTAGTTTGTTCAAATTGTCTGTTTTGTTCTTTTTTTAAAAGCATCTTTATTAGACTATAATTGCTTTACAATGGTGTGTTAGCTTCTGCCATACGACAAAGTGAACCAGCTATACATATACACACATCCTCATATCTCCTCCCTCTTGCTTCTCCCTCCCACCCTCCTTATCCCACCCCTCTAGGTGGACACAAAGCACCTAGCTGATCTCCCTGTGCTATGTGGCTGCTTCCTACTAACAAATGTAAAATAGATAGCTAATAGGAAGCAGTCTGTTTTGTTCTTGATTCAGTTTTGGCATGTTGTATGTTTCTAGAAACTTGTCCATTTCTTCTAGGTATTTTTAAAAGCTTCCCAGGTAAGTCTAATATGTACTAGGGTTGAGAATCTTGTTGAGAATCTCTGGGTTAGTTACTAGGTTTTGAAAACAGTGGTTAGTTCTGAGAAAGACTGGGGTTAATTATAGGCCAAAAAGAAAATATTAAATGGGGCATTGACCCCTGTAGTCTGAGCATCCTAATATGTTGACGGACCCATCTGAAACACAGCCAAACTTACTAGAATAAACAACTTCATTTTATTCTCCCACCAGTAGGCTGAGTGGTGGCAGAAGAGGTTGTGGTACAACCATCCTAGGTCACAGCACAGCGCTGCAGTCTGTTATAATGCATTTCCTGCTACGTTTATTCCCTGTCTCCTTGTTCCCAAACAACGTTTAATCACCACCCTCCCTTTTTGACAGTACCTTACTGAAGAAACATTTCCATACCGCAAGTGCACATATCTTAAGTGTACAGCTAGATGAATTTTTACCATGTGACCACCACCCAAGTCAAGATATGGAACATTACCATCACCCCAGAAAGTTCCCTTGTGCCTCTTTCCAGCTGATATCACATCCATAAGTAACCACTCTTATGATGAAAAGTCCACTGACATTTGAATTGGTTGACTTCTATAGGCAAGGTGTTGTTTTCCCTGGCTGCTTCAAGATTTTTTCTTGTTTTTTATAAATTGAAGTATAGTTAATTTAAAATGATGTGTTAAGTTCAAGTGCACAGAAAAGTGATTCAGTTATATGTATATGTGTGTGTGTGTATATATATATATATATATATATTCATTCTTTTAAAGATTTTTCCATTATAGGTTATTATTAAGATACTGAGTATAGTTCTCTGTGCTATACAGTAGGTTCTTGTTGTTTACCTATTTTATATATAGTAGTGTGTATATATTAATCTCAAACTCTTAATTTATCTCTCCTCCCCCAACACTACTATCCCCTTTGGTAACCATAAGTTATTTTCTATGTTTGTGAGTCTATTTCTGTTTTGTAAATAAGTTCATTTTTATCATTTAAAAAATATTCCATATATAAGTGATATCACATGATATTGTCTTTCTCTGTCTGACTTCACTTAATATGATAAGTCCATCCATGTTGCTGCAAATGGCATTATTTCAATCTTTTTTGTTATGGTTGAGTAATGTTCCATTGTATATATATACCACATCTTTATCCATTCATCTGTCAGTGGACATTTAGCTGGAGAAAAATAATTTGAAAAGATACATGCACCCCAAAGTTCACAGAAGCACTATTTACAATGGCCAAGACATGGAAGCAACCTAAAGATTTTTTTCATTGTTTTTAGTTTGCAGAAGTTTAATTATAATGTGTCTCAGAGTGTATTTCTTGGAGTTGAACCTATTTGGTATTCATTTAGCTTCTTAAATCTGTAGGCTTATGTCGCTTGAAAAAGCTGGGAAATTTTCAGCTGTTAATTCTTTAAGTATTTTTTCAGCCCTGCCTTCTTTCTCTTCTCTTTTTAGGACTCCAGTGCCATCAGGGTTACATCTTCTGTTATAGTCTTATAGACCCTGAGAGTCTGTTCATTTTTTTTTTGAGTCTATTTTATCTCTGTTATTCAGATTGTGTAATTTCCATTGTTCTCTCTTCTTGTTCACTGTTTCTTTTCTCTGTCCTCTCTATTCTGCTGCTGGCCATTGACTGAGTTTATGTTTTCATTGTTGTATTCTTCAATACTATATTTTCCATCTGGTCTTTGTAATTTCTATTTCTTTGCTAAGGCTTTCAACTTTTTTCAAGATGTGCATAATTGCTTGTTGATAATTTTTAAATCAAATTGCATTAAAATTTTTGTCAGATTATTCTAACATTTCTGCCATCTCTCATTGAAATCTATTGATTGATTTTTATTCAGTCATTTTGAGATATTTCTGGTTCTTGGCATGGTGTGTGATTTTCTGTTGAAACATGGACATTTTCATATTATGTTCTGAGACTCTAGATTTTATTTAAACACTTTAGCTTGCTTTCTTTGATACTGCTCTGGAAGGGGAAGGGGAGTTACCACCTCATAGTGACAGGTGGAGGTATAATACCAAATTCTCTGTTTAACCTCTGTTGACACCCAATGCAGGGGAAGCACCTTGTTACTGTTGAGTAGGGATGGTTCCAACTGACACAGTGGTGGAGGAAGGCTCATTACTAGTTGGTAGGGATGAAAGCTCTGGCTGGAAGTCTAGGCTTACTGATGTGGGTGGGGTGGGGCTACAGGTTTTTTCTTTTTCTTTTTTTCTTTCTGTTGAATTTGGTTGAAATAAAATTGTTATTGTCTACAAGTTTTCTGTTTTCTGAACAGGCCCATTTCCTGCTCCTTTTGTTAAAGAGGTCAGGTTATTGCTAGGACTTTGGTTGTTTGTACGTGTTGGCATTTTGAGCTGTCAGTTCTTTGGTTCCAAGTCTGGGATACATGAGACAAAAAGAGAACCCAGGGAACTCACCACTGTGTCATTCCTTAGTTCCTGAGGTCCCTAGCTAGTCTACTTGTTTTCCTTATCTTTCAGAATCTTCTATTTGTTTTACATGTAATGTAGAATATTTTTAGATGTACTTAACAGGAGAGTTATGGAAAGTATATGTACTCCATCTTCTTGGAAGTGGAAATTTTATTTTTCTTTAGTTTTTGAAGCATATTTTTGCTGTATACAGAATTCAAATTCACAACTTTTTTCCTTTTAAGCATTTAAAATATGTAATTTCATTGTCCTCTGGCTTCCACTGTTTCCAAAGAGAAGTTGTTCATTGTTGTTTTACCCCTGAATGCAATATGTCTTTTTCCTTCTGGCTGTTTTTAAGATTTTCTCTTTATCTGCTCTTCAGCATTTTGACTATGAGATATTAGTTGTAGAATTCTTAGCACATATTTTGCTTAGGGTTTGTAGAGCTTCTTGAATCTTCAGGTGGACAACTTTAATCAATTTTGGAAAATTATTGCTTACTATCTCTTCAAACATTTTGAACATTCAAATAGTTTCTCTTTTCTATCTTTATGGGACTCCAGTTATGTATGATATTGTCTTAGACATCTCTGATGCTTTTTTCTCCCCACCCTCTCATATTATTTTTGTATTCTCTATGCTTTACCTTGGATGATTTCTATTTGCCTGTCTTTAAGTTCATTAATCTTGTCTCCTGCTGTGTCCAGTCTGTTATGAAGCCCATTCAATGAGTTCTTCAATTCATTTACTTTATTTTTTTAGTTTAGTTATTTTTTGGTTTCTGTTTATCTATGGAAATTCTCCATATTTTCAACCAATTTGTTGATATTTTCCTCTAATTTATTTACCATATGTATAATAGTTATTTTAAAAATATTTTCTCTTTATTCTAACATCTCAGTCATCTGTGAGTCTGCCTGTGTTGATTGCTTTTTCTCCTAGATTATAGGCACATTTTATAAAAGAAAATAATAGAGTCTGATAATATTTTCCCCCAGAAAGCAATCACCCTTTCTTCCATCAAGCAGCTAGGGGAAGGAATGATCTGTTTTATCTACTTGGGATTTGAGCTAGGTTGGGTCTTATTTGTTGTATAATTAGCTTCAGGTCTCCTCTGTTTTAACATAGGTTGACAATGGGATCAAGTCTCTCCCTTCATCAGAGCTTTGGGATCTAAATACTGTGAGTTCATAAAAGATCTTTCCTGGCTTTCTAGCCCAGACCTTGCTTCTGCACAACTACTTCCTAAGCAAAACTTCCATGTGGGAAATTGGCTGGCATAGAGAACTACCTTAGCATTTGAAGTTCCTCCATATGCTCTATCAGCTCACATGTGGTCATTTGGCTGGTTTTTCCTTACCCCAGCTAAGTCCCTAAATCTCTTGCAAATCTGATCCTTTCCTGCCTTGCCTTGACTTGGGTAGATGCCTCCAGAGACAAAAGTGATTGCCAGTTTTACTCATCTACTAAGGGCTTGTTCTTCTCTGGGATTTAATTCATTCAGACTTCTTTGCATTCATGGCTATTTGATGGTTCTAAAGTGTGTTTTCTCATTGTTATGGTAAAAGCAATGGTCTCTTGTAACTTTCTACATCCTACCCAAATTTTTTTTGGGAAAAAACAAGATCAGTGGACATTCTTTTTTCCTTTACAGACCTCAAGTTGAGTAATAGATTCTTGAAATAAGGCTGTGAATGAATGGCTCAGAACTCTAAGATACAGACATTCATCGTAAGTGTTTTGGAACACTTTACTTCCTGCTTAAGATGACATTGAATAATAAAGACAAATATCATATGATATTGCTTATATGTGGAATCTAAAAAAAGGGTACAAATGAACTTATTTACAAAACTCTACAGAAGTAGAGTCACAGAGGAAGAAAGCAAACTTATGGTTACCAGGGGATAAGGGGTGGGGAGTGATAAATTGAGAGTTTGGGATTGACATATACACTCTACTATATGTAAAATAGATAACTAATAAGAACATACTGTAAAGCACAGGAAACTCTACTCAATACTCTGTAATGGCCTATATGAGAAAATAATCTTTAAAAAATTGATATAGGTATAGGTATAATGGATTCACTTTGTTGTACAGCAGAAACTAACACAACATTGTAAATCAACTATACTCCATTAAAAATTAAAAAAAAAACAATCAGAATTTGGCAACAGTGCATTATCAGCTCTCTATGGGTGTGATCTCTCTCCTTGAACTGTTTGCAGTATTTGCATAGAGCTAAAGAGTACCCTATCCCAGTCCATTTTATGAGGGGCACATAGAAGGGCAGTCCACCAATAAGCTCTGCTGACATGACCAAGTCACTCCTGCTGCTTCTTCATGTAATCTGCCTGTTGTATAGTCAGGGTGATTTGCAAAGACATCATCCAATTACAGCTTTTCCTTTCTCCTTTTGGGAACTGAGAGTTGATAATTCTAAATTCTGAATACTCTACAGAAGACTTTACAAATTAACAAGTTCACAAAAGAAAGATTGTGGAGCTCATAGGCGTCCACTCACTTCCCTGTGGTAATCTGTATAAATTAACTGCTCTTTTGGTGTTCTAGTGAATATTTACCAAGTTCATAGAAGAAAGTACTGTCTCATGGCAAAGAGCCAAGGCTTCATCAAGGGCATCTATATTGTAATTAACTACTATATGGCTATTTACTAGACTTTAAGTTCCTTGAAGGTAGGGATTATACTTGTTTCACTCTTTAAAAAAATTTTTTTAACATCTTTATTGACTTATAATTGCTTTATAATGGTCAGTTAGTTTCTGCTTTATAACAAAGTGAATCAGCTATACATATACATATATCCCCATATTTCCTCCCTCTTGCATCTCCCTCCCATCCTCCCTATCCCACCCCTCTAGGTGGTCACAAAGCACCAAGCTGATCCCCCTGTGCTATGTGGCTGCTTCCCACTAGCTATCTATTTTACATTTGGTAGTATATGTAAGTCCATGCCACTCTCTCACATCATCCCATCTTACCCTTCCCCTCCCCATGTCCTCAAGTCCATTCTCTACTTCTGCATCTTTATTCCTGTCCTGCCCCTAGGTTCTTCAGAACCTTTTTTTAAAAAAATTCCATATATATGTGTTAGCATATGGTATTTGTTTTTCTCCTTCTGACTTACTTCACTCTGAATGACAGTCTCTAGGTCCATCCACCTTGCTACAAATAACTCAATTTCGTTACCTTTTATGGCTGAGTAATATTCCATTGTTTATATGTGCCACATCTTTATCAATTCATCTGTCGATGGACACTTAGGTTGCTTCCATGTCCTGGCTATTGTATATAGAGTTGCAATGAACATTGTGGTACATGACTTTTTTTGAATTATGGTTTTCTCAGGGTATATGCCCAGTAATGGGATTGCTGGGACGTATGGTAGTTCTATTTTTAGTTTTTTAAGGAACCTCCATACTGTTCTCCATAGTGGCTGTATCAATTTACATTCCCACTGACTGTGCAAGAGAGTTCCCTTTTCTCCACACCTTCTCCAGCATTTATTGTTTGTAGATTTTTTAATGATGGCCATTCTGACTGGTGTGAGGTGATACCACATTGTAGTTTTGATTTGCATTTCTCTAATGATTAGTGATGTTGAGCATTCTTTCATGTGTTTGTTGGCAATCTGTATATCTTCTTTGGAGAAATGTCGATTTAAGTCTTCTGCCCATTTTTGGATTGGGTTGTTTGTTTTTTAGATATTGAGCTGCATGAGCTGCTTGTAAATTTTGGAGATTAATCTTTTGTCAGTTGCTTCATTTGCAAGTATTTTCTCCCATTCTGAGGGTTGCTTTTTTGTCTAGTTTATGTTTTTCTTTGTTGTGCAAAAGCTTTTAAGTTTCATTAGGTCCCATATTTTTATTTTGATTTTATTTCCATTTCTCTAGGAGGTGGGTCAAAAAGGATCTTGCTGTAATTGATATCATAGAATGTTGTTCTTATGTTTTTCTCTAAGAGTTTTACAGTGTTTGGTCTTACATTTAGGTCTTCAATCCATTTTGAGTTTATTTTTGTGTATGGTGTTAGGGAGTGTTCTAATTTCATTCTTTTACATGTAGGTGTCCAGTTTTCCCAGCACCACATATTGAAGATGCTGTCTTTCCTCCATTGTATATTCTTGCCTCCTTTATCAAAAATCAGGTGACCGTATGTGCCTGGGTTTACCTTTGGGTTTTCTATCTTGTTCCATTGATCTATATTTCTGTTTTTGTGTCAGTACCATGCTGTCTTGATTACTGTAGCTTTGTAGTATAGTCTGAAGTCTGGGAGCCTGATTCCTCCAGCTCCGTTTTTTTTTTTCTCACGATTGCTTTGGCTATTCAGGGTCCTTTGTGTTTCCATACAAATTGTGAATTTTTTTGTTCTAGTTCTGCGAAAAATGCCATTGGTAGTTTGCTAGGGATTGCATTGAATCTGTAGATGGCTTTGGGTGGTATAGTCATTTTCATAATGTTGATTCTTCCAATCCAAGAACATGGCATATCTCTCCATCTGTTTGTATCATCTTTGATTTCTTTCATTAGTGTCTTATAGTTTCCTGCATAAAGGTCTTTTGTCTCCTTAGGTAGGTTTATTCCTAGGTATTTTACTTTTTTTGTTGCAGTGGTAAATGGGAGTGCTTCCTTAATTTCTCCTTCAGAGTTTTCATCATTAGTATATAGGAATGCAAGAGGTTTCTGTGCATTAATTTTGTATCCTAGTACTTTACCAGATTCATTGATTAGCTCTAGTAGTTTTCTGGTAGCATCTTTAGGATTCTCTATGTATAGTATCATGTCATCTGCCAACAGTGACAGCTTTACTCCTTCTTTTCCAATTTGGATTCCTTTTATTTCTTTTTCTTCTCTGATTGCTGTGGCTACAACGGCCAAAAGTATGTTGAATAACAGTGGTGAGAGTGGACAACCTTGTCTTTTTCCTTATCCTAGAGGAAATGGTTTCAGTTTTTCAACATTGTGAACAATGTTGGCTGTGGGTTTGTCATATATTGCCTTTATTATGTTGAGGTAAATTCCCTGTATGCCTAGTTTCTGGAGGGGTTTGATCATAAAAAGATTTTGAATTTTGTCAAAAGATTTTTCTGCATGTATTGAGATGATCATATGGTTTTTCTCCTTCAGTTTGTTAATATGTTTTATCACACTGATTGGGGTATATCAAAGAATCCTTACATTCCTGGGATAAACCCCACTTGATCATGGTGTATGATTGTTTTGTTGTGCTGTTGGATTCTGTTTGCTGGTATTTTGTTGAGGATTTTTGCCTCTGTTCATCAGTGATATTGGCCTGTAGTTTTCTTTTGTTTTTTAATTAATTAATTAATTTATTTATTTATTTTTGGTTGTGTTGGGTCTTCCTTTCTGTGCGAGGGCTTTCTCTAGTTGTGGCGAGCGGGGGCCACTCTTCATCGCGGTGCGTGGGCCTCTCACTATCGTGGCCTCTCTCATTGCGGAGCACAGGCTCCAGACGCACAGGCTCAGTAGTTGTGGTTCACGGGCCCAGTCGCTCCGCGGCACGTGGGATCCTGCCAGACCAGGGCTCGAACCCGTGTCCCCTGCATTGGCAGGCAGATTCTCAACCACTGCACCACCAGGGAAGCCCAGGCCTGTAGTTTTCTTTGTTTGTGACATCTTTGTCTAGTTTTTGTATCAGGGTTGGGGTGGCCTCCTAGAATGAGTTTGGAAGTGTTCCTCCCTCTGTTATATTTTGGAAGCGTTGAGAAGGATAAGTGTTAGCTCTTCCCTAAATGTTTGATAGAATTCGCCTGTGAAGTCATCTGGTCCTGGGCTTTTGTTTGTTGGAAGATTTTTAACCTCAGTCTCAATTTCAGTGCTTGTGATTGGTCTGTTTATACTTTCTATTTCTTCCTGGTTCAGTCTTAGAAGGTTGTGCTTTTCATAGAATTTGTCCATTTCTTCCAGGTTGTCCCTTTTATTGGTATATAGTTGCTTGTAATACTCTCCCATGATCCTTTGTATTTCTGTAGTGTCAGTTTTTACTTCTCCTATTCATTTCTAATTTTATTGATTTGAGTCTTCTCCCTTTTTTTCTTGATGTGTCTGGCTAATGGTTTATCAATTGTGTTTATCTCTCAAAGAACCAGCTTTTAGTTTTATTGATCTTTGCTATTGTTTCCTTCATTTTTTCCCCCACTTATTTCTGATCTGTTCTTTATGATTTCTTTCCTTCTGCTAACTTTGGGGTTTTTTTTGTTCTTCTTTCTCTGACTTCTTTAGGTGCAAGGTTATTTGAGATGTTTCTTGTTTCTTGAGGTATGATTGTATTGCTCTAAACTTTACTCCTAGAGCTGCATTTGCTGCATCCCATAGGTTTTGGGTCGTCGTGTTTTTATTGTCTTTTGTTTCTAGGTTTTTTTGATTTCATGTTTGATTTCTTCATTGATCTCTTGGTTATTAAGTAGTGTATTCTTTTTTTTTTTTAAAGAGCTCCTGACTTATATATTTATTTATTTATTTAATTTTTTTGGCTGTGTTGGGTCTTCGTTTCTATGCAAGGGCTTTCTCTAGTTGTAACAAGCAGGGGCCACTCTTCATCGCGATGCGTGGGCCTTTCACTGTCGCGGCCTCTCTTGTTGTGAAGCACAGGCTCCAGACGCGCAGGCTCAGTAGTTCTGGCTCACAGGCTTAGTTGCTCCGTGGCATGTGGAATCTTCCCAGACCAGGGCTTGAACCCGTGTCCCCTGCATTGGCTGGCAGATTCTCAACCACTGCACCACCAGGGAAACCCTAAGTAGTGTATTCTTGCTTACATGCATTTGTATTTTTTACAGATTTTTCCCTGTAATTGATATCTAGTCTCATAGCGTTGTAGTCAGAAAAGATACTCGATATGATTTCAATTTTATTAAATTTACCAAGGCTTGATTTGTGACACAAGATATGATCTATCCTGGAAAATGTTCCATGAACACTTGAGAAGAATGTGTATTCTGTTGTTTTTGGATGGAATGTCCTATAAATATCAATTAAGTCCATCTTGTTTACAGTATCATTTAAAACTTATGTTTCATTATTTATTTTCATTTTGGATGATCTGTCCATTGGTGAACGTGGAGTGTTAAAGTTCCCTCCTATTATTGTGTTACTGTCGATTTCCTCTTTTATGGCTGTTAACATTTGCCGTATGTATTGAGGTGCTCCTATGTTGAGTTCATAAATATTTACAATTGTTATATCTTCTTTTTGGATTGATCCCTTGATCATTACGTAGGGTCTTTCTTTGTCTCTTGTAATAGTTTTTATTTTAAAGTCTATTTTGTCTGATATGGGAATTGCTACTCCAGCTTTCTTTTGATTTCCATTCGCATGGAATATCTTTTTCCATCCCCTCACTTTCAGTCTGTATGTGTCCCTAGATCTGAAGTGGGTCTCTTTTAGACAGCATATATGGGTCTTGTTTTTGTATCCATGCAGCCAGTCTATGGTTGAAGCATTTAATCCATTTGCATTTAAGGTAGTTATCGATATGTATGTTCCTATGACCATTTTCTTAATTGTTTTGGGGTTTTTTTTTTGTAGGTCTTTTCCTTCTCTTGTGTTTCCTGCCTAGAGAAGTTCCTTTAGCATTTGTTGTAGAGCTGGTTTGGTGGTGCTGAATTCTCATAGCTTTTGCTTGTCTGTAAAGGTTTTAATTTCTCCATCAAATCTGAATGAGATTGTTGCTGGGTAAAACAATCTTGTTTTTTTCACTTTCATCACTTTAAATATGTCCTGCCACTCCCTTCTGGCTTGCAGAGTTTCTGTTGAAAGATCAACTGTTAACCTTATGGGGATTCCCTTGTATGTTATTTGTTGCTTTTCCCTTGCTGCTTTTAATATTTTTTCTTTGTATTTAATTTTTGATAGTTTGATTAATATGTGTCTTGGCATGTTTCTCCTTGGATTTTTCCTGTATGGGACTCTCTGCTCTTCCTGGACTTGATTGACTATTTCTTTTCCCATATAAAGGACGTTTTCAACTATAAGCTCTTCAAATATTTTCTCAGTTCCTTTCTTTTTCTCTGCTTCTTCTGGGACCCCTATAATTCGAATGTTGGTATGTTTGATGTTGTCCCAGAGGTCTCTGAGACTGTTGTCATTCTTTTCATTGTTTTTTCTTTATTTTGCTCTGTAGTAGTTATTTCCACTATTTTATCTTCCAGGTCACTTATCCGTTCTCTGCTTCAGTTATTCTGGTATTGATGCATTCTAGAGAATTTTTAATTGCATTTATTGTGTTGTTCATCATTGTTTGTTTGCTCTTTAGTTCTTCTAGTTCCTTGTTAAACATTTCTTGCATTTTCTCCTTTCCATTTCCAAGGTTTAGGATCATCTTCACTATCATTACTCTGAATTATTTTTAAGGTAGACTGCCTATTTCCTCTTCATTCGTTTGTTCTGTTGGGTTTTCACCTTGCTCCTTCACCTGCTGTGTGTTTCTTTGTCTTCTCATTTTTCTTAACTTACTCATTTTGTGGTCTCCTTTTTGCAGGCTGCAGGTTCGTAGCTCCCATTGTTTTTGGTGTCTGCTCCCAGTGGGTAAGGTTGGTTCAGTGGTTGTGTAGGCTTCCTGGTGGAGCAGACTGTTTCATGTGTTCTGGTGGATGAGGCTGGTTTTTGTCTTTCTGGTAGGCAGTACCACATCCGGTAGTGTGTTTTGGGGTGCCAGTGACCTTATTATGATTTTAGGCAGCCTCTCTGCTAATTGGTGGGGTTGTGTTCCTGTTTTGCTAGTTGTTTGGCATAGGGTGTCCAGCACTGTAGCTTGCTGGTCTTTGAGCGGCACTGGGTCTTAGCTTTTAATGGAGATCTCTGGGAGAGCTTTCATCTTTTGGTATTGTGTGGAGTCAGGGGGTCTCTGGTGGACCAATGTCCTGCACTTGGCTCTCCCAACTCAGGCCTGACACCTGGATGGAGTATGTAGACCCTCTTAGCCACATATCTCAGAAGAAATGGGAGAAAAAAAGAAAGAAAGAAAGAAAAGACAACAAAGTTATTAAAATAAAAAATTAAAAAATTAATTAAAAATAAAAAAATTAAAAAGTAGTAAAAAAAGAAAGAAAGAAAGAAAGATGAAAGCATCCAAACCAAAAAACAAATCCACCAATGATAACAAGAGCTAAAAACTATACTAATACAAATAAAACCAAAATGCAAAAAATAGACAGACAGACCCCTAGGGCAAATGGTAAAAGCAAAGCTATACAGACAAAATCACAGAAGGAAGCATACACATACATACTCACAAATAGAGGAAAAGGGTGGAAAAAATCTATCTATACATATATAAAAAGGAAGAGAGCAACCAAATCAATAAACAAATGTACCAATTATAATGAACTCTAAATACTAAACTAAGATAAATGTAAGACCAGAAAGAAATTAGATGCAGATAGCAAACCCCAAGTCTACAGTTGCTCCCAAAGTCCACTGCCTCGATTTTGGGATGATTCATTGTCTATTCAGGTATTCCACAGATGCAGTGTGCATCAAGTTGATTGTGGAGGTTTAATCCACTGCTCCTGAGGCTGGTGGGAGAAATTTCCCTTTCTCTTCTTTGTTCGCACAGCTCCTGGGGTTCAGTTTTGGATTTGGCCCCGCCTCTGCTTGTAGGTCACCTGAGGGCATCTGTTCATCACTCAGACAGGACAGAGTTAAAGTAGCAGCTGATTTGGGGGCTCTGCCTCACTCAGGCCAGGGGGATGGAGGGGTACGGAATGCGGGGCGAGCCAGCAATGGCAGAGGCCAGTGTGATGTTGCAACAGCCTGAGGCACGCCGTGTGTTCTCCCGGGGAAGTTGTCCCTGCATCACGGGACCCTGGCAGTGGCGGGCTGCCCAGGCTCCCGGGAGGGGAGGTATGGATAGTGCCCTGTCCTTGCACACAGGCTCCTTTGTGGCTGCAGCAGCAGCCTTAGTGTTTCATGCCTGTCTCTGGCGTCTGCATTGATCACCGCGGCTTGCGCCCATCTCTGGAGCTTGTTTAGGAGGTGCTCTGAATCCCCTCTCCTCGCGCACCCTGAAAGAGTGGTCTCTTGCCTCTTAGGCAGGTCTAGACTTTTTCCCAGGCTCCCTCCCGGCTAGCTGTGGTGCACTAGCCCCCTTCAGGCTGTGTTCACGCAGCCAACCCCAGTCCTCTCCCTGGGGTCTGACCTCCGAAGCCCAAGCCTCAGCTCCCAGCCCCCACCCATCCCGCCCTGGCATGTGAGCAGAGAATCCTCTCAGGCTGGTGAGTGCTGGTCGGCACTGATCCTCTCTGCGGGAATCTCTCTGCTTTGCCCTCTTCACCCCTATTGCTGTGCTCTCCTCCGTGGCTCCGAAGCTTCCCCCCGCCACCTCCGTCTCTGCCCATGAAGAGGTTTCCTTGTGTGTAGAAACTTTTCCTCCTTCACAACTCCCTCCCAGAGGGGCAAGTCCTGTCCCTATTCTTTTGTCTCTGTTTTTTCTTTTGTCCTACCCAGGTACGTGGGGAGTTTCTTGCCTTTTGGTAAGTCTGAGGTCTTCTGCCAGCATTCAGTAGGTGTTCTATAGGAGTTGTTCCACATGTAGATGTATTTCTGATGTGTTTGTGGGGAGGAAGTTGATCTCCATGTCTTACTCCTTCACCATCTTGAATGTCTTCTGTTTCACTATTATATTCCCTGTGCTTGGCACAGAGTAGGGAATCAGTAAATATTTACTAAGTATGTGGGTTAGCAAGAGACTAACTTTACTGTCCAAGAATAGCAATGCATATGAAAAAGAGGTGTCAATAGTTGAGTATAAGATGCAAAGTTAAAGGCCTAGAATGAGAGGGTAGCTGAAGGAATGGACCCAGATGTTATGTGCCTCACAAACATTCTTGTGAATGGATTTTCTGAGTTGGGAACTTTGAATTATATGCACAGCCATATTTTAAAAAAGATAAAATAGCCAAGATAATGATTAGCAAGTTACAGGATCAGTTTATGTCATTATATGTTTCTAGGAAATTATCCATAGTAACTAGAGAACCAGACATGAACCTGAACTAATTTGGCCAAAAAGCAGGCAAGCTCTAGAAGGACAATGTTGTCCCAGGATAAATCTTGGACACACATTTAATAAAACAGTCTGGATGAGAGCAAAATGGTTAAGTGGAATAAATATGTAAAAGCTTAAATTCCTTCCTAGCTGAACCAAGAATGATATGGCCAAAGAGAGTCATCTTATGATCTTAAGAGAGCTGCTTGCATCAATGTCTGTTTGTGGAATTTCTTTGTGGCCTCTTTGCCCTTTTCTAAGCATTGGGGGCACACACACACAGATTGTGGAGAGGAGTACAAGTGATTGAAAAGCTTTCATCTATTCATTTTTCCTTTTTTGTAGTGAAATATTTAATTTACTGTTATTAATTTTCCTGAATTTTGTATATATATGAATTCAATAGAAGAAACTTTTTACTGTCTGAAATTCCCTGGCCATTTTTGTTATTTGTCTTATTTCATGATTATTACTGAAAATAATTTTTTTTTGTATATTGGAATGGGGGTGTTAAATAATATACCTTAGGTATCAAATATGCTAGGTATGCGCCATATCAGGGACAATGGAACTAGTGAACCTCTGCCCAGTGTGTGTAAAAAAGGAGAAAAGGAGGTAAAATTTCCTCTGAAAAGAGATGAAAATCTAGGCAGTTTTGTGGGTCTCATGGAGTTAAGCTTAGTTCATCAAGCTGCAGATTTTACCTTCCTCAGGCAATAACACATGTATGTGTATACAAATGGTTGAAGACCAATATTATAAAGAGGTGTGCTTTTCAAGATGATGAAGAGCTATGCTGTTTAGATTTAAGGACTTAACACAAAAAGGAAAAATTGGTAAGTGAATGAATGAAGTGATTGAGTAGTCACTGTTAATTCTGGGGACTCTTCAGTGTCCAGGGAGTATCAGGACATGGATCTTTCTGCTCAAGGGGAGATATTTTCAGAGTTCCCCACCAAGGGAACATCCTCCCTGTTATGGACTAAAGTTTATGTTTCCCCCAAATTCATATGTGATGGTATGTGAAAGTAGGTTCTTTGGGAGTTAATTTGATTATGAGGGTGGAGCCCTCGTGAATGGGATTAGTACATTTATAAGAAGAGACATGAGAGGGATGATCTTCCTATCTCCCATGTGAGGACACATCAAAAAGGCTGCCACCTACAAACCCTAACCCTAAAACCTGACCATGCTGGCACCTTGTTGGCAAGATCATGCTTGGACTTCCAGCCCCCAGAACTGTGAGAAAGAAATTTTTGTTGTTTAAGCCACCCAGTCTATGCTATTTGTTGTAACAGCCTGAGTTGACTATGACACTACGCATCACCTGAGTAAGTGAGGGTGATCAAGGGCAAGACCTACATCAGCACAGAATACTTGGGTTGGAGGGACCAAGACCTGCAACACCAAAGACATGGCTATCGCATGGCAGAGGGAGCTGGGGGAAAGAAAAACCTTTTGCAGCTGCCAGTTAATAAAGACCTAATAGAATTGATGTTTGAGATATGTTTTTGCTACTCAAGACATGTCTAAAGAGCAAAAAGGATCTCCACTATTATAGCATATACTTTCCCCCATAAGTATAACTGAAAAATTTAAACGACTCATGAAAATGATTTATTTCTCACTCAGTGAGCTATTTTTACACATGTCTTGAAGCAGTTTTACAAATGGACTTTATTATTTTTATATAGGAGGCATGATGGAGCCCTTCAGATTTTAGATGCTGCTAACTTGACATTTCACCCTCAATGTATCCAGCGTTTTGATTCTCTGGTAAGGACAATTACTTTCTCAGATGTCTTCATTTTTTCTTCATTTGTATCATCAGCACCAGCAGCTGACTTTCTTATGGGAGCAATTTTTCACGCAGAAACAAAACTTTAGTCACTTCATAAAATTTGTGGCATATAAGACAACAAAGTAGAGAATGACTGAATCGTGTTGAGTTGCAGGTTCAGAGATCTGGCTCAGGTAATTCATTAGCTAAGTTGGTGACTTGGTTCAGACCACTGATCCTGCAGAACATACAATTGAAATTTGTGTCTTAAGATGCTGAAAAATAGTACCTGCCATGGACCTTCAGTGACATTCTAGAATGGTCAAAACTGTGAATGCTAAATACAAAAGGCCTTGTAGAGACAGAAGTTTTCTGTACTTAAAAATTGTATATTGAATGGCTGCAAAGGTAGAGGAGAAGTAAGAAGCAGCATTAGCCAAAGCAATCTGAAATAGAAACAAAAGCATTTGGGGCAGATATGAATGCCCTTGAGCACTACTTGACAGTTACTACTTGCTTTGCAGTGTGTAGGAAATGGGATGTGAACCCATTGTATATCCTCTGTCGTTTGTTGTGTATTGACAAGCAGAGTAACCTGGATGGTGTCCTCACTATAGAGAAGGAACATGGGAATTCTCAAGAAATGATTTTGTCACCTTCATGAAGTTTCAGGTTAAAGAATCTCTGCAGGTACTTTATGCAGATAACCAAGCTGAGTGAATAAGAAATGATTGTTATAGTCAAGATTCTGATCCTTATAAGGACCAAATATTCTGCTTCAGTGAAGTTTTTTTTTTTTTTTTCTTTCCTGTATGGGAGGCCTAGCTATTGCATATATCCTCCCAATGGCAGGCAGGGTACAAACACTAGACACAGTACTTTCTATTTGCATACTTGTTTGACTTGTTTCAAGAAATTCAAATATCTTGAGGCCTAAAGTTATACACAGTTCAAAGATGATTTACATTACAAGAAATTCCTTTAAAAGTTATTGCTTAAAAAAAACCATTTCTCAATATACTTAAGTTTTGGCTTACCAAAAAGTGATTTTGAACACCTTTTTAGTGGTAAACCTTGCATGTCCGGTCCAGCACAGGTTTAGTCGTTGCCCTTCTCTGGCCCCAGATCACAGGCTGGTGCTCCCTTCTACTACATTGTGGTCCATATGGACCTTGGCACTCAATCAGCTCTTTTTTTTTTAAAATAAATTTATTTATTTATTTTTTGGCTGCATTGGGTCTTCGTTGCTGCACGTGGGCTTTCTCTAGTTGCAGCGAGTGGGGGCTACTCTTCCTTGTGGTGCGTGGGCTTCTCATTGCAGTGGCTTCTCTTGTTGTGGAGCACGGGGTCTAGGCACGTGGGCTTCAGTAGTTGTGGCTCACGGGCTCTAGAGCGCAGGCTCAGTAGTTGTGGCGTACGGGCTTAATTGCTCCGCGGCATGTGGGATCTTCCCGGACCAGGGCTTGAACCCGTGTCCCCTGCATTGGCAGGCGGATTCTTAACCGCTGCACCACCAGGGAAGCCACTCAATCAGCTCTTGATGACAATGATGCCAACTTCCTCTTCAGCAACTCTACCCCTGAGTCCAGGGTGACTCAGCATCTTCAATGACTCTCTTCCTGTTCAAGACTGAGACCGCAGGGGCTCTGTAAAAGATCTCCTCCTCTGTGCCCTGGTGCCTGGAGGACTCCTCTTGGCACTGACTGAGCCTACCTGCTACATCTGGCCTGCATTTGGGTAGAGACCTCTGGCCTCGATTCTGTTGTCTTCTCTGCCTGCTTCCTTAGAACTGATGATTCAGAGGTTCCCTGATTCCGAGTGTTCTGTGTCCTTGACAAGCTTTCTCATTTCCCTTTGTTCTGAGTCTCACCATGTGGATCAGTCTCATCCTCTCACTCACCAGCTTGCTCCTGCAGTCCCAGCCCAAGTCGGGGACCACTTGTCTGGGAGGGAGCTAGATACCCTAAGTGACCTTGCAGATACTTGTGGGTTCCAATGATGTTGGCAGAAGACCGCTCGTGAGTATGCATGGAGGGCAGTCGTGGAGCAGCTGCTCACTGGAATCCTCCCCAGGAGCTCCGACAAGGCCCCCTGGCAGCACTCCATTCACTCTTACTTCCCAACACGGGCACTGCTGGAAATGTTAAAGTGAGTAAAATTATGCATCAGGAGGACTCTATTCTCATTTCATACACACGTTTGGATATCAGTGGTAATTAAGGATTGGTATGAAGTCAACTCTTCAAATCTTGGGAGAACTACTGAGATTTCAGATCACTTTCTCCCATACTGAGTCGTCATGGGCCTGTGCTGGCTGCCAAGGAATCCTGAGAAAGCAAGGTTCTGAATTCTCCCTTGGGGAGGCGTTAGTCTTAATGTGGAAAATTTCCTAAACCTAAGACAACTATTCAAACTGTACTGGGTGCTAGAAATTATGAAAAATATCCTTGGTACTCACTGTTCACACTGTTGATTCTGTTCTGTGCTTCAACTATGTCTTGGAAATGGAGATAATGCCTTTCACCCCTCATTAGTGCTCTCATCATCTTATGTAGATTCATTATTATAATTACAAAAAATTACTAGAAGAAAAAGAGGCTACAAAGAAGTACTACTTTTTAAAAGAGTATTTTTATTTTTGTTAAAAAAGCACACGCCCATAATTTTTAAAAGTCAAGTACTGCTAGAAGTCTTACTTTAAACATGCCCAGCCGTCCCTTGCTTAACAGCTCCTTCCTCTCCCAGGAAGCAACCTCTTTTAACTTTTAATCTTTTTTTCTTCTGATATTTGCCTCCATATTTCTACATAATGTGGATACACTGCTCTGTCTTGATTAATTACCTTTAGACATTATTTATTGCCTTCCTATTATGGGGAGATGAGAATTTTAAATCTCTATTACTACTTTCTCTTCACACTTCCAATATAATTAGCGCACTGTTCAGTATAATCCATATTTACTGTTTTTAAATAGTACAACTTTAATATTGCCAACTTCTGAATAAAGAGTATACTATTTTATTTCCTACTTGAACAAGTTGTTTTTAATAGGTATCTCATTTATTTTGACTTCTTTTTCTTTTTGGAATCTCTGGCTAAATCTTCCCACATCTTCCCATAGTTCTACAAAATTACACTCAATTCAATTTTTTAATCACACATCTGTCAGATAATCTATCAGTTAACATTTTAAACTTCCTTTAACCTCCTAGCATCCTCCTCCTCTTTTCTCAGTCATTACTATTATTTCCCTGGATGGTTTCACATCCTGAACATTCCTTTTGACTTTCTTCTATGTTGAGTCTCCTATTTCCTGAATCCCATGTACTCTTTTATTCTTAGTTAACTCCATCATCTTGGTGGAGCACATTCTCCTGTAGTATTCTGAGAAAAGTAAGCATGAGAGGTAAATTGTAAGAGACTCTGTCTTATTCTACTTTCAAAATTGGTTGATAGTTAAATGTGTATAAAATTTATGTTTGAAACCATTTTACTCGTTTTAAAGTTATTGTTCTACTTTCTTCTAGCTTCCAGTATTGCTGTTAAAAAATCCATTGCCATTCTCATTCCTGACTTTTTGTGTGACTTTCTTCCCCCCATTCTGGAAGCTTTTAAGATCTTTTGAGATCTTCCTTTATCCACGGTGCTGTGAAATTTCACATAGATATGCTTTTATCTATTGTGTTATATACTTGGTGGGCTCTTTTAATCCAAATAGTTCTTTTCTTCAGTCCTAGGAAATTTACTTGTAGTATTTTTTTAAAAAATTCAACATCTTAATCATTTTTAAGTACACAATTCAGTGCCATTAAATACATTTACAATGTTGTACGTACATCACCACTATCCATTTACAGAACTTTTCATCATCCCAAACAGAAACTCTTCTTATTAAACATTAATTCCCCATTTCTACCCCAAACCCTTCCCCCCCGGGCCTCTTTTCTCCTTTCAACCACTACTCGACTTTCTATCTCTATGAATTTGCCTGTTCTAGGTATGTCATATATGTGAAATCATCTAGTATTTGTCCTTTTGTGCCAGTTCACATAGCCTAATATTTTCAAGGTTCTACTTGTAGTATTTCTTTGAAAATTTCTTCCCCACTATTTTTTCTGTTCTCTCTTTTTGGAATTCCTATTAGTCAGATATTAGGCCTCTTGGACTTTAGTTTGTTTGTTTTTTTCTTTTGTTTGTTTGTTTGTTTATACTGCAGGTTCTTATTAGTCATCAATTTTTTACATATCAGTGTATACATGTCAATCCCAATCGCCCAACTCAGCAGACCACCATCCCCACCCCACCACAGTTTTCCCCCCTTGGTGTCATACTTTTCTACTCTACATCTGTGTCTCAACTTCTGCCCTGCAAACCAGCTCATCTGTACAATTTCTCTAGGTTCCACATACATGCATTAATATACGATATTTGTTTTGCTCTTTCTGACTTACTTCACTCTGTATGACAGTCTCTAAGTCCATCCACGTCTCAACAAATGACTCAATTTCGTTCCTTTTTATGGCTGAGTAATATTCCATTGTATATATGTACCACATCTTCTTTATCCATTCGTCTGTCGATGGGCATTTAGGTTGCTTCCATGACCTGGCTATTGTAAATAGTGCTGCATGAACATTGGGGTGCATGTGTCTGGTTGAATTATGGTTTTCTCTGGGTATATGCCCAGTGGTGGGATTGCTGGATAATATGGTAGCTCTATTTTTAGTTTTTTAAGGAACCTCCATACTGTTCTCCATAGTGGCTGTATCAATTTACATTCCCACCAACAGTGCAAGAGAGTTCACTTTTCTCCACACCCTCTCCAGCATTTGTTGTTTGTAGATTTTCTGATGATGTCCATTCTAACTGGTGTGAGGTGATACCTCATTGTAGTTTTGATTTGCATTTCTCTAATGATTAGTGATGTTGAGCAGCTTTCATGTGCTTCTTGGCAATCTGTATGTCTTCTTTGGAGAAATGTCTATTTAGGTCTTCTACCCAGTTTTGGATTGGGTTGTTTGTTTCTTTAATATTGAGCTGCCTGAGCTGTTTATGTATTCTGGAGATTAATCCTTTGTACATTAATTCGTTTGCAAATATTTTCTCCCATTCTGAGGGTTGTCTTTTCATCTTTTTATGGTTTCCTTTGCTGTGCAAAAGCTTTTAAGTTTCATTAGGTCCAATCTGTTTATTTTTGTTTTTATTTCCATTACTCTAGGAGGTGGATCCAAAAAAATCTTGCTGTGATTTATGTCAAAGAGTGTTCTTCCTGTTTTCCTCTAAGAGTTTTATACTGTCCGGTCTTACATTTAGGTCTCGAATCCATTTTGAGTTTATTTTTGTGTATGGTGTTAGGGAGTGTTCTAATTTCATTCTTTTATGTGTAGCTGTCCAGTTTTCCCAGCACCACTTATTGAAGAGACTGTCTTTTCTCCATTGTATATCTTTGCCTCCTTTGTCATAGATTAGTTGACCGTGGCTGCGTGGGTTTATCTCTGGGCTTTCTATCTTGTTCCATTGATCTATGTTTCTGTTTTTGTGCCAGTACCATATTGTCTTGATTACTGTAGCTTTGTAGTATAGTCTGAGCTCAGGGAGTCCGATTCCTCCAGGTCCGTTTGTTTCCCTCAAGACTGCTTTGGCTATTTGGGGTCTTTTGTGTCTCCATACAAATTTTAAGATGATTTGCTCTAGTTCTGTAAATAATGCCATTGGTAATTTGATAGGGATTGCATTGAATCTGTAGATTGCTTTGGGTAGTATAGTCATTTTCACAATATTGATTCTTCCAATCCAAGAACATGGTATATCTCTCCATCTGTTGGTATCATCTTTAATTTCTTTCATCAGTGTCTTATAGTTTTCTGCATACAGGTCTTTGTTTCCCTAGGTAGGTTTATTCCTAGGTATTTTATTCCTTTTGTTGCAATGGTAAATGAGAATGTTTCCATAATTTCTCTTTCAGATTTTTCATCATTAGTGTATAGGAATGCAAGAGATTTCTGTGCATTAACTTTGTATCCTGCAACTTTACCAAATGCACTGATTAGCTCTAGTAGTTTTCTGGTGGCATTTTTAGGATTCTCTATGTATAGTATCATGTCATCTGCAAACAGTGACGGTTTTATTTCTTCTTTTCCAATTTGTATTCCTTTTACTTCTTTTTCTTCTCTGATTTCCATGGCTAGGACTTCCAAAATTATGTTGAATAATAGTGGTGAGAGTGGACATCCTTGTCTCGTTCCTGATCTTAGAGGAAACGCTTTCACTTTTTCCCATTGAGAATGATGTTGGCTGTGGGTTTGTCGTATATGGCCTTTATTATGTTGAGTAAGGTTCCCTCTCTGCCCACTTTCTGGAGAGTTTTTATCATAAATGGGTGTTGAATTTTGTGAAAAGCTTTTTCTGCATCTATTGAGATGATCATATGGTTTTTATTCTTCAATTTGTTAATATGGTGTATCACATTGATTGATTTGTGTATATTGAAGAATCCTTGCATCCCTGGGATAAATCCCACTTGATCATGGTGTATGATCCTTTTAATGAGTTGTTGGATTCTGTTTGCTAGTATTTTGTTGAGGATTTTTGCATCTATATTCATCAGTGATAATATCACGGTATTTTCTGTAATTTCTGTCTGTAATTTTCTTTTTTTGTAGTATCTTTGTCTGGTTTTGGAATCAGGGTGATGGTAGCCTCATAGAATGAGTTTGGGAGTGTTCCTTCATCTGCAATTTTTTGAAAGAGGTTGAGGAGGATGGGTGTTAGCTCTTCTCTAAATGTTTGATAGAATTCACCTGTGACTACATCTGGTCCTGGACTTTATTTGCTGGAAGATTTTTAATCACAGTTTCAATTTCATTACTTGTGATTGGTCTGTTCATATTTTCTTTTTCTTCCTGGTTCAGTCTTGGAAGGTTATACCTTTCTAAGAATTTGTCCATTTCTTCCAGGTTGTCCATTTTATTGGCACAGAGTTGCTTGTAGTAGTCTCTTAGGATGCTTTGTATTTCTGTAGTGTCTGTTGTAACTTCTCCTTTTTCACTTCTAATTTTATTGATTTGAGTCCTCTCCCTCTTTTTCTTGATGAATCTGGTTAATGGTTTATCAATTTTGTTTATCTTCTCTCAAAGAAGCAGCTTTTAGTTTTATTGATCTTTGCTATTGTTTTCTTTGTTTCTATTTCATTTATTTCTGCTCTGATCTTTATGATTTCTTTCCTTCTGCTACCTTTGGGTTTTGTTTGTTTTTCTTTCTCTAGTTCCTTTAGGTGTACGGTTAGACTGTTTACTTGAGATTTTTCTTGTTTCTTGAGGTAGGCTTGTATGTCTATAAACTTCCCTCTTAGAATTGCTTTTGCTGCATCCCATAGGTTTTGGATCATCATGTTTTCATTGTCGTTTGTCTCTAGGTATTTTTTGATTCCCTCTTTGATTTATTCTTTGATCTCTTGGTTGTTTAGTAACGTATTGTTTATTCTCTATGTGTTTGTGTTTTTTACGTTTTTTTCCCTTTAATTCATTTCTAATCTCATAGTGTTGTGCTCAGAAAAGATGCTTGATATGATTTCAGTGTTCTTAAATTTACTGAGGCTTGATTTGTGACCCAAGATGTGATCTATCCTGGAGCATTTTCCGTGTGCACTTGAGAAGAAAGAGTAATCTGCTGTTTTGGGTTGGAATGTCATATAAATATCAATTAAATCTATTTGGTCTATTGTGTCATTTAAAGCTTCTGTTTCCATATTTATTTTCATTTTGGATGATCTGTCCATTGGTGTAAATGAGTTGTTAAAATCCCCCACTATTATTGTATTACTGTCCATTTCCTCTTTTATAGCTGTTAGCAGTTGCCTTATGTATTGAGGTGCTCCTATGTTGGGTGCATATATATTTATAATTGTTATATCTTCTTCTTGGATTGATCACTTGATCATTATGTAGTGTCCTTCCTTGTCTCTTGTAACATTCTTTATTTTAAAGTCTATTTTGTCTGATATGATAATTGCTACTCCAGCTTTCTTTTGATTTCCATTTGCATGGAATATCTTTTTCCATCCCCTCACTTTCAGTCTGTATGTGTCCCTAGGTCTGAAGTGGGTCTCTTGTACACAGCATATATATGGGTCTTGTTTTTGTATACATTCAGCAAGCCTGTGTCTTTTGGTTGGAGCATTTACTCCATTCACGTTTAAGGTAATTATCGATATGTATGTTCCTATGCCCATTTTCTTAATTGTTTTGTGTTTGTTTTTGTAGATCCTTTTCTTCTCTTGTGTTTCTCACTTAGAGAAGTTCCTTTAGCATTTGTTGTAGAGCTGGTTTGGTGGTGCTGAATTCTGTAAGCTTTTGCTTGTCTATAAAGCTTTTGATTTCTCCATCAAATCTGGATGAGATCCTTGCGGGGTACAGTAATCTTGGTTGTAAGTTCTTCCCTTTCATCACTTTAAGTATATCATGCCACTCCCTTCTGGCTTGTAGAGTTTCTGCTGAGAAATCAGCTGTTATCTTTATGGGAGTTCCCTTGTGTGTTATTTGTCATTTTTCCCTTGCTGCTTTCAATATTTTTTCTTTGTCTTTAATTTTTGCCAATTTGATTACTATGTGTCTTGGCGTGTTTCTCCTTGGGTTTATCCTGTATGGAACTCTCTGTGCTTCCTGGACTTGGGTGGCTATTTCCTTTCCCATGTTAGGGAAGTTTTGACTATAATCTCTTCAAATATTTTCTCGAGTCCTATCTCTCTCTCTTCTCCTTCTGGGACCCCTATGATGCGAATGCTGTTGTGTTTAATGTAGTCCCAGATGTCTCTCAGGCTGTCTTCATTTCTTTTCATTCTTTTTTCTTTATTCTCTTCCTCAGCAGTGAATTCCACCATTCTGTATTCCATGTCACTTATCCGTTCTTCTGCCTCAGTTATTCTGCTATTGATTCCTTCTAGTGTGTTTTTCATTCAGTTATTGTATTGTTCATCTTTGTTTTTTTTGTTCTTTAATTCTTCTAGGTCTTTGTTAAACATTTCTTGCATCTTCTCGATCTTTGCCTCCATTCTTTTTCTGAGGTCCTGGATCATCTTCACTATCATTATTCTGAATTCGTTTTCTGGAAGGTTGCTTATCTACACTTCCTTTAGTTGGTTTTCTGGGATTTTCTCTTTTTCCTTCATCTGGTACATAGCCCTCTGCCTTTTCATCTTGTCTATCTTTCTGTGAATGTGGTTTCTGTTCCACAGGCTGCAGGATTGTAGTTCTTCTTGCTTCTGTTGTCTTCCCTCTGGTGGATGAGTCTATCTAAGAGGCTTTTGTAAGTTTCCTGATGGAAGGGACTGGTGGTGGGTAGAGCTGACTGTTGCTCTGGTGGGCAGAGCTCAGTAAAACTTTAATCCACTTGACTGTTGATGGGTGGGGCTGGGTTCCCTCCCTGTTGGTTGTTTGGCCTGAGGCAACCCAACATTGGAACCTACCTGGGCTCTTTGGTGGGGCTAATGACAGACTCTGGGAGAGTTCACGCCAAGGAGTACTTCCCAGAACTTCTGCTGCCAGTGTCCTTGTCCCCACGGTGAGCCACATCCCCCCACCCCTATCTCAGCAGGAGATCCTCCAGCACTAGCAGGTAGGTCTGGTTCAGTCTCCCCTGTGGTCACTGCTCCTTCCCTTAGGTCCCGATGTGCACACTACTTTGTGTGTGCCCTCCAAGAGTGGAGTCTCTGTTTCCCCCAATCCTGTCGAAGTCCTGCAATCAATTCCCAGTAGACTTCAAAGTCTGATTCTCTAGGAATTCCTCCTTCCGTTGCCAGACCCCCAGGTTGGGAAGACTGATGTAGGGCTCAGAACCTTCACTCCAGTGGGTGGACTTCTGTGTTATAAGTGTTCTCCAGGTTGTGAGTCACCCACCCAGCAGTTATGGGATTTGATTTTACTGTGATTGCACTCCTCCTACCATCTCATTGTGGCTTCTCCTTTGTCTTTGTATATGGGGTATCTTTTTTGATGAGTTCCAGTGTCTTCCTGTTGATGATTGTCCAGCAGCTAGTTGTGATTCTGGTGTTCTCGCAAGAGGGAGTGAGAGCACGTCCTTCTATTCTGCCATCTTGGTTCCCCCTTGGACTTTACTTTTATTATCTTTCTTTTCCTAGTATCCTAGTATCTCCTAATATTTTGTTGAATAATTTATGAAAACTGGGTATAACATTTAAATTTTAAGAGCTTATTATTGTTCTCTAATTGTTTTCTTTAAGAAGATAGTGGTCTATCTTACTTCATTCTCTGAAGTAGTTAATTATAATTTTCTTGAAATTTTCTCTTGCCTTTTTTCCTATTTTTTTTTCTTTTTCTGATTCCTTTCTTCCTGTTTGTTTTAGCCTCTTTCAAGTTTCCAGCTGCACCTAAATTCCTGGTGTCCATTCATAGTTAAGAGTGAGGCACTAAAAAGGCAATTATTGTTGGACTGGTCCTGTTGACTTATATGCCTTTTATGTAGGGAAATTTGTTGTCCGGGCAGATTGTCCCCAAGTGTCATTATTTGTAGGTCTTTTTTACCTTGAGGTTGTTTATTTTCTTAAGTCTTCTCAAAGAATATAGGACTAAGTAACAGTGTTCTAAAGCTGGAATAAGGAAGAAGGTTGGGGGTTTCACTTTCACAACACAGTGTTCAGTTAATTCTTCTTGATTTGAGTTTGACACCTTGTGCCCTCCATTCTCTGTCCCTGGTGTCCTTGAGAAGGAGCCTGTCTGTTTCTATTCATCCAGGGAATCTATATCCCATCTTCCAGTGGGCTGGGGGAAGGGAGACTTTGCAGCACACAGTCATAGGTCCACTCTTGCCTTCTGAGCACTTGATGACTCTAGATTCTTAGCTTTTCTTGAGCTCTTTGGGGTAAATTAGCTCTCTTCTCACTGGTTTCTCCCTTTGAAGACACTTGGGTTTTAGTTTACTCAACCCTACTAAGTTATTTACCACTTCTCTCTCTGCTTTCTGGATTTATCCATTGTGGTTCTGAGTTACAGATATCTCCTAGTCTCATAAAAATGGACTCTGTGTTCCTTTTTCTTGTTCTCCTTGTTTTACAGTGTTTTTCAATAAGAGACTTCCTTTATGAACACAAGGACATTATACGTTACAAGATGAGTGTGTGAGTTACTTAGATTTACCCCCAAAAGGTCCTTAGAACTAAGGTGACCATATAATTTATTGTCTGAACTGGGACACTTCAAAAGTAAGCTGGAAACTATTTACAATAGCCAGGACATGGAAGCAACCTAAGTGTCCATCATCAGATGAATGGATAAAGAAATGTGGCACATATATACAATCAAATAATACTCAGCCTTAAAAAGAAATGAAATTGAGTTATTTGTAGTGAGGTGGATGGACCTAGAGTCTGTCATACAGCGTGAAGTAAGTCAGAAAGAGAAAAATAAATACCGTATGCTAACACATATATAT
This sequence comes from Balaenoptera musculus, assembly GCF_009873245.2. Lineage (NCBI taxonomy): Eukaryota > Metazoa > Chordata > Mammalia > Artiodactyla > Balaenopteridae > Balaenoptera > Balaenoptera musculus. The sequence goes on from NC_045804.1 coordinate 27,068,491, forward strand.
ATGGAATCTTAAAAAAAAAAAAGGTACGAAAGAACCTAGGGGCAGTTCAGGAATAAAGATGCAGATGTAGAGAATGGACTTAAGGACACAGAGAGGGGGAAGGGTAAGCTGGGATGAAGTGAGAGAGAGCATTGACATATATACACTACCAAATGTAAAATAGATAGCTAGTGGGAGGCAGCTGCATAGCATAGGGAGATCAGCTCGGTGCTTTGTGTCCACTTAGAGGGGTGGGATAAGGAGGGTGTGAGGGAGACACAAGAGGGAGGGGATATTGGGATATATGTATACATATAGTTGATTCACTTTGTTGTACAGCAGAAACTAACACAACATTGTAAATCAATTATAATCCAATAAAGATGTTAAATTAAAAAAAGAGAAATGTAATGAAGATTTTAGATTTTTTAAAAAAATGGCTAGAGGAAAGATTGTTTTATAATTGTATTATTTTATTCTTTTCTTAAAAGTAAATAAGTAAAAGTTTTTAAATTAAAAAAAAAAAGTAAGCTGGAAGAGGAAAGAGGGTTATATCCTGAGACAACAGGTATAAATTGGGACTGTCCTGGGACAACTGGGACATATGATCACCCTGTGTAGAAGTCAAACTGAAACTTTCTTTTAATCTCTAGAGTACCAACTTCATATATATATATATATATATATTGCAGTGTGCAGTGTCCTTCATCTTGGCTTCTGGCATGAACCCACAAGGACTGAACTAGACACTGAGGTGAAAGACAGACTTTGTGCTGGGCTCAGAATTGCCCCTGTGTTCCTGACTCATCATTCTCTTTCATCCAGACTTGTAAACTTCCCAGGGGACTCCTTAGTGCTTCATGCAAACTGAACTTTGGAAGTTTTTCCCTATCAACCTTCCTCTCATATCCAGAGGTGTTTGATTCATAATGAATACAGCTTAGGGTTTTAAGTCTGGACCTCTGAAAGTGAATGCAGTCATGCCTATACTGTTGCCTTGGGGTCTGCAGGAGAAAAGAGACAGCAACAATTTGAATTCACAAGTCCTCTTAGGAAGTTTATACCAGACAGCAGATATAGGCTGCTGACCTTATCCTGACACATATCATTATCTTGAGACTCTGAAGCACCTCTTCCATGTCTAGCTCCCAGGTCCTTATCACCATCTCTCAATTCAATGTACTTCAGTTTTTTTTTTTTATACCAAACAAACATCCATCAGTGCCTACTGCATGTCAAACATAAACATTGGGTAGGGACTGAAGACATGATGATGAATTCTTGCTATCAGTGTTCTTATAGTCTAGCTGGATAGAGATGTAAGAGGGTCAGTATTTCTGAGAGACCTTCCTTAGAGGTAGCTCCTTTTATAAAGACAGAGGAGGAATGATAGAATACCTCTGGTATGAGCGGAAAATATTGGGAGTGGAGAGAAGAATCAAGGGATGGTAGAAGAATGCAGACAGGTTTGGGGAAAACCTAGTGAAGGAAACTTCTTCCTTATTCTACGTTTCTCAAACCATTCCCTGAGAAAATTATGAGACCCTTAGAGATGCTCAACCTTCACTATGGTGCCTGATAACAATGCGTGGGTTAGGGAGGGCATGTAGATTAGAAAGAGCTGGGAAAGTGTCCATATAGCTGGGCCTAAGACAGTTTTCCAGCTTCTTAGGGTTCATGCCTAATTTCTAGGAAATCAGAGGTTCCTGAGTGCCTCAGTGTAGGGCATGCAAGTACTAGAGGAGGGATGGGTTGAGGAGGCCTGATTTTGGGACAGGGAGGCCATACCCTCAGCTGTGGATGCCATTGGCATGCCCCAAATGAACAGAATTAGTCACACTGTGATGGATGCCAGTACAATACTCAGTGGCCAGACTAGGTCAACCATTCTTAAGAGTGTCACCTTCATCACATTCATGGCTGGAGCAATGCACAAGCTGGAAATAGGAGACAAACCATGACTAGTAAATAGTATGGTAGGTTTTCATTACATGGTGGCCTGGAGCAAAAGCACAGAGGAATGGGCTGAAGAACACAGGATTCATATGAATTGAGGGACTGGATCGGAGAAGTATATGGGTGCAAAATTGAGTTGTTATGGGAGTGAACGTCAGTCTGCAGGATTGTGAACACAAGTACCTCCTCTACTTGCCTGCATTAGTATCCTTGAGGGAAAGCGTTGCTCTCCCTACAAAAGATGTTCTCCCACAAGGCCACACACGGGAGCTTAAAGTAGCAGGCACCTGGCTGGCTGAAGACTTTAAGAAAGAGGTAACAATTTAGCTGTGTTTTGATGGGAGGATAGAGATTAGCAAAGTTGGGAGTAGAGGAGAGTGAATTCCAAGCAAGAGAGAAATGCAAGTAAAGGATCAGAGGTGGGAGTGTGAAGAACAGAATGCAGGATATTTGATGGCACAGAGGGTACCTGTTGGGGAAGAGACAGATTAGATGGAAGAGGAAGGTAAGGGACAATTAGCAAGTGACTTAAGTTTAGACTGAAGGCACTGGAGAGACATTGAAAGCTTGTATGCAGTAGGATTAGGGAAAGACCACAAAATAAACATGTAAAGATATATGGTCATTACATCATTTTGTTCCCCTCACTCAGGCAATCTTGTATTGTGTGCCCTTGACTTTTATTGGAATCGTCCAATATGACTTATTCTGCATGATTTACCAAAATATAGTTGAAGAAGTCCATTTGGTAGTTTCCAAAAGATGTTGATCCATGTGACAAATGTTCCCTGCATTTGTGCCAAAAATTTCTCTGGACATCTATATGTTTTCTAAATTAGGCACCATATGATTTTTTAAAAAAACGTCTTTATTGGTGTATAATTGCTTTACAATGGTGTGTTAGTTTCTGCTGTATAACAAAGTGAAACAGCTATACATATACATATATCTCCATAACTCCTCCCTCTTGCATCTCCCTCCCACCGTCCCTATCCCACCCTTTTAGATGATCACAAAGCACCGAAATGATCACCCTGTGCCATGTTGCTGCTTCCCACTAGCTATCTATTTTACATTTAGTAGGGTATATGTGTCCATACCAATCTCTCACTTCATCCCAGCTTACCCTTCCCCCTCCCCATGTTCTGAAGTCCATTCTCTACATCTGCGTCTTTATTCCTATCCTGGCCCTAGGTTCTTAAAAACCATTTTTTTTGTATTTTGTTTTTAGATTCCATATATATGTGTTAGCATACAGTATTCATTCTGTCTTTCTGACTTACTTCACATTGTATGACAGACTCTAGGTCCATGCACCTCACTACAGATAACTCAGTTTCATTTCTTTTTATGGCTGAGTAATATTCCATTGTATATATGTGCCACATCTACTTTATCCATTCATCTGATGATGGACACTTAAGTTGCTTCCATGTGCTCCCGATTGTAAATAGAGCTGCAATGAACATTGTGGTACATGACTCTTTTTGAATTATGGTTTTCTCAGGGTATATGCCCAGTAGTGGGATTGCTGGGTCATATGGTAGTTTTTTAAGGAACCGTCATACTGTTCTCTATAGTGGTTGTATCAATTTACATTCCCACCAACAGTGCAAGAGGGTTCCCTTTTCTCCACACCCTCTCCAACATTTATTGTTTGTAGATTTTTGATGATGGCCGTTCTGACTGCTGTGAGGTGATACCACATTGTAGTTTTTATTTACATTTCTCTAATGATTAGTGATGTTGAGCATCCTTTCATGTGTTTGTTGGCAATCTGTATATCGTCTTTGGAGAAATGTCTATTTAGGTCTTCTGCCCATTTTTCAAATGGGTTGTTTGTTTTTTTGTTATTGAGCTGCATGAGCTGCTTGTAAATCTTGGAGATTAATCCTTTGTCAGTTGCTTCATTTGCAAATATTTTCTCCCATTCTGAGGGTTGTCTTTTGGTCTTGTTTATGGTTTCCTTTGCTGTGCAAAAGCTTTTAACTTTCATTAGGTCCCATTTGTTTATTTGTGTTCTTATTTCCATTTCTCTAGGAACTGGGTCAAAAAGGATCTTTCTGTGATGTATGTCATAGAGTGTTCTGCCTATGTTTTCCTCTAAGAGTTTGATAGTGTCTGGCCTTACACTTAGGTCTTTAATCCATTTTGAGTTTATTTTTGTGTATGGTGTTAGGGAGTGTTCTAATTTCATTCTTTTACATGTATCTGTCCAATTTTCCCAGCACCACTTATTGAAGAGGCTGTCTTTTCTCCACTGTATATGCTTGCCTCCTTTATCAAAGATAAGGTGACCATATGTGCACGAGTTTATCTCTGGGCTTTCGATCCTGTTCCATTGATATATATTTCTGTTTTTGTGCCAGTACCAAACTGTCTTGATTACTGTAGCTTTGTAATATAGTCTGAAGTCAGGGAGCTTGATTAACCCAGCTCCATTCTTCATTCTCAAGATTGCTTTGGCTATTCGGGGTCTTTTGTGTTTCCATACAAATTGTGAAATTTTTTGTTCTAGTTTTGTGAAAAATGCCATTGGTAGTTTCGTAGGGATTGCATTGAATCTGTAGATTGCTTTGGGTAATATAGTCATTTTCCCAAGTTGATTCTTCCAATCCAAGAACATGGTATACCTCTCTATCTGTTTGCATCATCATTAATTTTTTTCATCAGTGTCTTATAGTTTTCTGCATACAGGTCTTTTGTCTCCTTATGTAGGTTCATTCCTAGGTATTTTATTCTTTTTGTTGCAATGGTAAATGGGAGTGTTTTCTTAATTTCACTTTCAGATTTTTCATCATTAGTATATAGGAATGCAAGAGACTTCTGTGCATTAATTTTGTATCCTGGTAGAGGAGAGAAGATGGCGGAAGAGTAGGACACGGAGATCACCTTCCTTCCCACAGATACAGTAGAAATACATCTACACGTGGAACTGCTCCTACAGAACACCCACTGAATGCTGGCAGAAAATGTCAGACCTCCCAAAAGACAAGAAACTCCCCCCGTACTTGGGTAGGGCAAAAGAAAAAAGAAATAACAGAGACAAAGAATAGGGATGGGACCTGCACCAGTGGGAGGGAGCCGTGAAGGAGGAAAGATTTCCACGCACTAGGAAGCCCCTTCGTGGGCAGAGACTGCGGGTGACAGAGGGGGGAAGCTTCAGAGCCATGGAGGAGAGCACAGCCACATGGGTACAGAGGGCAAAGCGGAGAGACTCCCGCACAGAGGCTCGGCGCCAAGCAGCACTCACCAGCCCGAGAGGCTTGTCTGCTCACCCAGCGGGGCGGGCGGGGCTGGGAGCTGAGGCTTGGGCTTTGGTCAGATCGCAGGGAGAGGACTGGGGTTGGCGACGTGAACACAGCCTGAAGGGGTTAGTGCACCACAGCTAGCTGGGAGGGAGTCCGGGGAAAAGCCTGCAGCTGTTGAAAAGGCAAGAGACTTTTTCTTGCCTCTTTGTTTCGCGGTGCGCGAGGAGAGGGGATTCAGAGCGCCGCCTAAACGAACTCCAGAGATGGGTGCGAGCTGCGGCTATCAGCACGGACCCCACAGCAACAGGGGTGCAGAGGAAAAAACGGAGAGATTCCCGCACAGAGGCTCGGTGCCGAGCAGCACTCACCAGCCCGAGAGGCTTGTCTGCTCACCCGCCAGGGCGGGCGGGGGCTGGGAGCTGAGTCTCGTGCTTTGGTCGGATCGCAGGGAGAGGACTGGGGTTGGAGGCGTGAACACAGCCTGAAGGGGTTAGCGCACCACAGATGGCTGGGAGGGAGACCGGGAAAAAGTCTGCAGCTGTTGAAAAGGCAAGAGACTTTTTCTTGCCTCTTTGTTTCGCGGTGTGCAAGGAGAGGGGATTCAGAGCGCCGCCTAAACGAACTCCAGAGACGGGCACGAGCCGCGGCGATCAGTGCAGGCCCCAGAGACGGGCGTGAGATGCTAAGGCTGCTGCTGCCTCCTCCAAGAAGCCTGTGTGCAAGCACAGGTCACTCTCCACACCACCCCTCCCGGTAGCCTGTGCAGCCTGCCACTGCCAGGGTCCCGTAATCTGGGGACAACTTCCCCAGGAGAATGCACTGTGCGCCTCAGGCTGCTGCAACATAATGCTGGTCTCTGCGGCCGCAGGCTCCCCCCACCTCCTCTGTACCCCTCCCTTCCCCCAGACTGAGTGAGCCAGAGCACCCGAAGCAGCTGCTCCTTTAACCCCGTTCTGTCTGGGCAGGGAACAGACGCCCTCAGGTGACCTACACGCAGAGGCGGGTCCAAATCCAAAGCTGAACCCCGGGAGCTGTGCAAACAAAGAAGAGAAAGGGAAATCTCTCCCAGCAGCCTCAGAAGCAGCGGATTAAAACTCCACAAACAACTTGATGTACCTGCATCTGTTGAATACCTGAATAGACAACAAATCATCCCAAATTCAGGAGGTGGGCTTTGGGAGCAGGATATATTAATTTTTCCCCTTTTCCCTTTTTTGTGAGTGTATATGTATATGCTCTTTCGTGAGATTTTGTCTGTATAGCTTTGCTTTATAATAGCTTTATTTTACTTCACTATATTATATACTCTTTCTTTCTTTCTTTCTATTTTTTCTCCCTTTTACTCTGAGCCATGTGGACGAAAGACTCTTGGTGCTCCAGCCAGGCATCAGGGCCGTGCCTCTGAGGTGGGAGAGCCAACTTCACGACACTGGTCCACAAGAGACCTCCCAGCTCCACGTAATACCAAATGGCAAAAATCTCTCAGAGGTCTCCATCTCAACATCAAGACCCAGCTTCATGCAACGACCAGCAAGCTACAGTGCTGGACACCCTATGCCAAACAACTAGCAAGACAGGAACACAGCCCCATCCTTTAGCAGAGAGGCTGCCTAAAATCATAATAAGGCCACAGACACCCCAAAGTACACCGCCAGATGTGGACGTGCCCACCAGAAAGACAAGATCCAGCCTCATCCACCAGAACTCAGGAACTAGCTCCCTCCACTAGGAAGCATACACAACCCACTGAACCAACCTTAGCCACTGGGGACAGATACCAAAAACAACGGGAACTACGAACCTGCAGGCTGTGAAAGGGAGACCCCAAACACAGTAAGATAAGCAAAATGAGACGACAGAAAAACACACAGCAGATGAAGGAGCAGGGTCAGAACACACCAGACCTAACAAATGAAGAGGAAATAGGTAGTCTACCTGAAAAAGAATTCAGAATAATGATAGTAAGGATGATCCAAAATCTTGGAAATAGAATAGACAAAATGCAAGAAACATTTAACAAGGACATAGAAGAACTAAAGAGGAATCAAGCAATGATGAAAAACACAATAAATGAAATTAAAAATACTCTAGATGGGATCAATAGCAGAATAACTGAGGCAGAAGAAAGGATAAGTGACCTCGAAGACAAAATGGTGGAAATAACTACTGCAGAGCAGGGTAAAGAAAAAAGAATGAAAAGAACTGAGGACAGTCTCAGAGACCTCTGGGACAACAGTAAACGCACCAACATTCGAATTATAGGGGTCCCAGAAGAAGAAGAGAAAAAGAAAGGGACTGAGAAAATATTTGAAGAGACTATAGTTGAAAAGTTCCCTAATACGGGAAAGGAAATAGTTAATCATGTCCTGGAAGAACAGAGAGTCCCATACAGGATAAACCCAAGGAGAAACACGTCAAGACACATATTAATCAAACTGTCAAAAATTAAATATAAGGAAAACATATTAAAAGCAGCAAGGGAAAAACAACAAATAACACACAAGGGAATCCCCATAAGGTTAACATCTGATCTTTCAGCAGAAGCTCTGCAAGCCAGAAGGGAGTGGCAGGATATACTTAAAGTGATGAAGGAGAAAAACCTACAACCAAGATTACTCTACCCAGCAAGGATCTCATTCAGATTTGATGGAGAAATTAAAACCTTTACAGACAAGCAAAAGCTGAGAGAGTTCAGCATCACCAAACCAGTTTTACAACAAATGCTAAAGGAACTTCTCTAGGCAAGAAACACAAGAGAAGGAAAACACCTACAATAACAAACCCAAAACAATTAAGAAAATGGGAATAGGAACATACATATCGATAATTACCTTGAATGTAAATGGAATAAATGCTCCCACCAAAAGATACAGGCTGGCTGAATGGATACAAAAACAAGACCCATATATATGATGTCTACAAAAGACCCACTTCAGACCTAGAGACACATACAGACTGAAAGTGAGGGGATGGAAAAAGATATTCCATGCAAATGGAAATCAAAAGAAAGCTGGAGTAGCAATTCTCATATCAGTCAAAATAGACTTTAAAATAAAGATTATTACAAGAGACAAAGAAGGACACTATATATGATCAAGGGATCGATCCAAGAGGAAGGTATAACAATTGTAAATATTTATGCACCCAACATAGGAACACCTCAATACATAAGGCAAATATTAACAGCCATAAAAGGGGAAATCGACAGCAACACAATAATAGTGGGGGACTTTAACACCCCAATTTCACCAATGGACAGATCATCCAAAATGAAAATAAATAAGGAAACACAAGCTTTAAATGATACATTAAACAAGATGGACTTAATTGATATTTATAGGACATTCCACCCAAAAACAACAGAATACACATTTTTCTCAAGTGCTCATGGAACATTCTCCAGGATAGATCATAACTTGGGTCACAAATCAAGCCTTGGTAAATTTAAGAAAATTGAAATCGTATCAAGTATCTTTTCCGACCACAACGCTATGAGACTAGATATCAATTACAGGAAAAGATCTGTAAAAAATACAAACATATGGAGGCTACACAATACACTACTTAATAACGAAGTGATCACTGAAGAAATCAAAGGGGAAATCCAAAAATACCTAGAAACAAATGACAATGGAGATACGATGACCCAAAACCTATGGGACGCAGCAAAAGCAGTGCTAAGAGGGAAGTTTATAGCAATACAAGCCTACCTCAAGAAACAGGAAACATCTCGAAGAAACAACCTAACCTTGCACCTAAAGCAATTAGAGAAAGAAGAACAAAAAAAACCCAGTCATTAGAAGGAAAGAAATCATAAAGATCAGGTCAGAAATAAATGAAAAAGAAGTGAAGGAAACAATAGCAAAAATCAATGAAACTAAAAGCTGGTTCTTTGAGAAGATAAACAAACTTGATAAACCATTAGCCAGACTCATCAAGAGAAAAAGGGAGAAGACTCAAATCAATAGAATTAGAAATGAAAAAGGAGAAGTAACCACTGACACTGCAGAAATACAAAAGATCATGAGAGATTACTACAAGCAACTCTATGCCAATAAAATGGACAACCTGGAAAAAATGGACAGATTCTTAGAAATGCACAAACTGCCGAGAATGAACTAGGAAGAAATAGAAAATATGAACAGACCAATCACAAGCACTGAAATTGAAACTGTGATTAAAAACCTTCCAACAAACAAAAGCCCAGGACCAGATGGTCTCACAGGTGAATTCTATCAAACATTTAGAGAAGAGCTAACACCTATCCTTCTCAAACTCTTCCACAATATTGCAGAGGGAGGAACACTCCCAAACTCATTCTACGAGGCCACCATCACCCTGATACCAAAACCAGACAAAGATGTCACAAAGAAAGAAAACTACAGGCCAATATCACTGATGAACATAGATGCAAAAATCCTCAACAACATACTAGCAAACAGAATCCAACAGCACATTAAAAGGATCATACACCATGATCAAGTGGGGTTCATCCCAGGAATGCAAGGATTCTTCAATATACGCAAAGCAATCAATGTGATACACCATATTAACAAATTGAAGGAGAAAAACCATATGATCATCTCAATAGATGGAGAGAAAGCTTTCAACACAATTCAACACCCATTTATGATAAAAGCCCTGCAGAAAGTAGGCATAGAGGGAACTTTCCTCAACATAATAAAGGCCATATATGACAAACCCACAGCCAACATTGTCCTCAATGGTGAAAAACTGAAACCATTTCCACTAAGATCAGGAACAAGACAAGGTTGCCCACTCTCACCACTATTATTCAACATAGTTTTGGAAGTGTTAGCCACAGCAATCAGAGAAGACAAAGAAATAAAAGAAATCCAAATTGGAAAAGAAGAAGTAAAGCTGTCACTGTTTGCAGATGGCATGATACTCTCCATAGAGAATCCTAAAGATGCTACCAGAAAACTCCTAGAGCTAATCAATGAATTTGGTAAAGTAGCAGGATACAAAATTAATGCACAGAAATCTCTTGCATTTCTATACACTAATGACGAAAAATCTGAAAGTGAAATTAAGAAAACATTCCCGTTTATCATTGCAAGAAAAAGAATAAAATATCTAGGAATAAACCTACCTAAAGAGACAAAAGACCTGTATGCAGAAAATTATAAGACACTGATGAAAGAAATTAAAGATGATACAAATAGATGGAGAGATATACCATGTTCCTGGATTGGAAGAATCAACATTGTGAAAATGACTCTACTACACAAAGCAATCTACAGATTCAATGCAATCCCTATCAAACTACAACTGGCATTTTTCACAGAACTAGAACAAAAACGTTCACAATTTGTATGGAAACACAAAAGACCCCGAATAACCAAAGCAATCTTGAGAACGAAAAATGGAGCTGGGGGAATCAGGCTCCCTGACTTCAGACTATATTACAAAGCTACAGTAATCAAGACAGTTTGGTACTGGCACAAAAACAGAAATATAGATCAATGGAACAGGATAGAAAGCCCAGAGATAAACCCACACACATATGGTCACCTTATCTTTGATAAAGGAGGCAAGCATATACAGTGGAGAAAAGACAGCCTCTTCACTAAGTGGTGCTGGGAAAATTGGACAGATACATGTAAAAGTATGAAATTAGAACACTCCCTAACACCATACACAAAAATAAACTCAAAATGGATTAAAGACCTAAGTGTAAGGCCAGACACTATCAAACTCTTAGAGGAAAACATAGGCAGAACACTCTATGACATACATCACAGCAAGATTCTTTTTGACCCAGCTCCCAGAGAAAGGGAAATAAGAACACAAATAAACAAATGGGACCTAATGAAAGTTAAAAGCTTTTGCACAGCAAAGGAAACCATAAACAAGACCAAAAGACAACCATCAGAATGGGAGAAAATATTTGCAAATGAAGCAACTGACAAAGGATTAATCTCCAAGATTTACAAGCAGCTCATGCAGCTCAATAACAACAACAAAAAAAAAACAAACAACCCAATGCAAAAATGGGCCGAAGACCTAAATAGACACTTCTCCAAAGGAGATATATAGATTGCCAACAGACACATGAAAGAATGCTCAACATCATTAATCATTAGAGAAATGCAAATCAAAACTACAATGAGATATCATCTCACACCGGTCAGAATGGCCATCATTAAAAAATCTAGAAACAATAAATGCTGGAGAAGGTGTGGAGGAAAGGGAACCCTCTTGCACTGTTGGTGGGAATATAACTTGATACAGCCACTATGGAGAACAGTATGGAGGTTCCTTAAAAAACTACAAATAGAACTACCATACGACCCAGCAATCCCACTACTGGGCATATACCCTGAGAAAACCATAGGTCAAAAAGC